>NC_071999.2:11902834-12205637 GCF_028885655.2 Pongo abelii
ATAAAAACTAGACAAAATCTTTCTGAAAATCTTCTTTGTACTGTGTGCTTTCATCTCAAAGAGTTGAACCTCTCTTTTGATTGAGCAGTTTGGAAACACTCTTTTTGTAGAATCTGCAAAGGGATATTTGGAGTGCTTTGAGGCCTATGGTGAAAAAGGAAATATATGCACATAAAAACTAGACAGAAACTTCTGAGAAACTTCTTTGTGATACGTGCTTTCATCTCAGATTTGGACCTTCCTTTTCATTGAGCAGTTTGGCCACAAGTCATTTTGTAGAATCTGCAAAGGGATATTTGTGAGCAGTTTGAGGCCTATGGTGAGAAAGTAAATATCTTCACATAATACTTAAACAGAAGTATTTTGAGAAAATTCTTTGTGATGTTTGCATTCATCTCACTGAGTTGAAACTTTCTATTCATTGAGCAGTGTGGAAACATACTTTTTGTGCAATCTGCAAAGGAATATCTGTTTGCGGTTTGAGACCTATGGTGAAAAAGTAATATTTCACATAAAAACAAGACAGAAGCATTCTGAGAAACTAATTTTTTATGTGTGCATTCATCTCACAGAATTGAACCTTTCCTTTGATGAAGCAGTTCGGAAAGAGTTTTTTGTAGAATCTGAAAAGGGATAGTTGTGATCCCTTTGAGGACTAAGGTGAAATAGGAAATATCTTCACATAAAAACTAGACAGAAACTTTCTGAGAAACTTCTTTGTGACGTGGGCTTTCATCTCAAAGATTTGAACCTTTATTTTGATTGAGCAGTTTGGAAAGACTCTTTTTCTAGTATCTGCAGAGGGCTATTAAAGAGCAGACTGAGGCCTATAGTGAAAAAGGAAATGGCTTCTCAAAAAAACTAGACAGAAGCATTATGAGAGACTTCTATGTAATGTGTGCATTCATCTCACCAAGTTAAATCCTTCTTTTGATTGAGCTGTTTGGAAACACTCTTTTTTGTAGCATCTGCAAGGGTATACTTCTGAGCCCTTTGAGGCCTATTTTGAAATATGAAATATCTTCACATATAAACTAGACAGAAGGTTTCTGAGAAACTTCTTTGTGATGTGTGCTTTCACCTCACAGAGTTGAAATTTTCTTTTGATTTAGAAGACTGGAAACACTCTTTTTGTAGAATCTTCAAGTGGATATTTGGAGCACTTTGAGGCCCATGGTGAAAAAGGAATTATCTTCACAAAAAACTAAACAGAAGTTTTCTGAGAAACTTCTTTGGGATGTCTGCATTCATCCCATACATTTGAACCTTTCTTTTGATTGCTATGGTGAGAAAGGAAACTTCTTCACATAAAACTATACAAAAGCATTCTGAGAAACTTCTTTGTGATGTGTGCTTTCATCTCACAGAGTTTAACCTTTCTCTTCATTGTGCAGTTTGGAAACAGCCTTTTTGTAGAATCTGCAAAGGGATGTTTGTGAGCAGTTTGAGGCCTATGGTGAAAAAGGAAATACCTTCACATAAAAACTAGACAGAAGCTTTTTGAGAAACTTCTTTGTGATGTTTGCATTCATCTCCCAGAGTTGAATCTTCCTTTTCATCAGCTGTTTAGAAACAGTCTTTTTGCACAATCTGTAAAGGGATATTTCTGAGTGGTTTGAGGTCTATGGTGAAAAAGAAATATCTTCACATAAAAATCAGACAGAAGCATTCCAGGAAACTTCTCTGTGATGTGTGCATTCATCCCACAGATTTGAAACTTTCATTTCATTCAGTAGTTCGGAAAGAGTCTTTTCATAGAATCTGCAAAGGGATATTTCTGAGCCCTTTGTGACCTATGGTGAAATAGGAAATATCTTCACATAAAAACTAGACAGAAGATTTTTGAGAAACTTCTTTGTGATGCTTGCGAACCTTCTTTTTGATTGAGCAGTTTGGAAACAGTCCTTTTGTAGAATCTGCAAAGGGATATTTCTGAGCCCTTTGAGTCCTATAGTGAAATAGAAAATGTCTTCACATAATAACTAGACAGAAGCATTCTGAGAAACTTCTTTGTGATGTGTGCTTTCATTTCACAGAGTTGAACGTTTCCTTTGATTGAGCGGTTTGGAAACACTCTTTTTGTAGAATCGGTAAATGGATATTTGGAGCGCTTTGAGGCATAAGGTGAAAAAGGAAGTATCTGTACCTAAAAACTAGACAGAAACTTTCTGAGAAACTTCTTTGTGTTGCGTGCTTTCATCTCATAGATTTGAACATTTCTTCTCATTGAGCAGTTTGGGAACAAATCATTGTATAGAATCTGCAAATGTATATTTGTGAGCGGTTTGATGCCTATGCTGAAAAAGTAAATATTCACGTAAAAAACAGACAGAAGTTTTAGAGATAACTTTTTGTGATGTTTGCATTCATATCAAAGAATTGAACCTTTCTGTTCGTTGAAAAGTTTGGAAACATTCTTTTTGTGCAATCTGCAAAGGAATATTTCTGAGTGGTTTCAGGCCTGTGGTGAAAAAGAAATATCTTCACATAAAAACTAGAGAGAAGCATTCTGAGAAATTTCTTTTTTATCTGTGCATTCACCTCACAGAGTTGATCCTTTCTTTTCATTGAGCAGTTTGGAAACAGTCTTCTTGTAGTATCTGCAAAGGGATATTTGTGATCCCCTTTAGGACTATGGAGAAATAGGAAATATCTTCACATAAATACTAGACAGAATCTTTCTGAGAAACTTCTTTGTGATGTGTGCTTTCATCCTACACAGTTGAACCTTTCTTTTGATTGATCACTTTGGAAACAGTCTTTTGAAGAGTCTACAAATGGATATTTGGAGAGCTTTGAGGCCTAAGGTCAAAAAGGAAATATATTCACATAAAAACTAGACAGAAGCATTTTGAGAAACTTCTTTGTGATGTGAGCTTTCATTTCAGAGAGTTGAATCTTTCTTTTGTTTGAGCAGTTTGGAAATAGTCTTTTTGTAAAATCTGCAAAGGGATATTTCTGAGCCATTTGAGGTCTATGGTGAAAAAGAAATATCTGTACATAAAAAGTAGACAGAAGCATTCTGAAAAACTTCTTTGTGATGTGTCCATTCATGTCACAGAGTTGAACCTTTCTATTGATTGAGCAGTTTGGAAACAGTCGTTTTGTAGAATCTGCAAAGAGATATTTGTGAGCTCTTTATGGCCTGTGATGAAATACGAAATATCTCCACATAAAAACTAGACAGAAGATTTCTGAGAAACTTCTTTGTGATGTGTGCGTTCTTCTCACAGTACTGAACCTTTCTTTTGATTGAGCAGTTTGAAAAGTCTTTTTGTAGTATCTGCTAATGGATATTTGGAGCTATTTGAGGCCCACGGTGAAAAAGGAAGAATCTTCACATAAAAACTAGACAGAAGATTTCTGAGAATCTTCTTTGTGATGCGTGAACTCATGTCACAGAATTCAACCTTTCTTTCGATTGAGCAGTTTGGGAACAGTCTTTTGTAGAAGCTGCAAAGGGAAATTTCTTAGCCTTTTGTGGCTTATGGTGAAAAAGAAATATCTTCACATAAAAACTAGACAGAAGCTTTCTGAGAAACTTCTTTGTGATGTGCCCATTCATCTCACAGAGTTAAAACTTTCTTTTGATTTAGCAGTTTGGAACATGTATTTTCTTAGAATCTGAAAATGGATATTTGTGAGCCCCTTATGGCCTATGTTGAAATATGAAATATCTTCACATAAAAACTAGATAGAAGCTTTCTGAGAAACATCTTTGTGATGTGCACTTTCCTCTTACAGAGTTGAACCTTTCTTTTTATGGGGCGGTTTGGAAACAGTCTTTTTGTAGGATCTGCAAATGGATATTTGGAGAGTTTTGAGGCCTATAGTGGAAAAGGAAATATCTTCACATAAAAACTAGACAGTAGCTTT
Organism: Pongo abelii; assembly: GCF_028885655.2. NCBI lineage: Eukaryota > Metazoa > Chordata > Mammalia > Primates > Hominidae > Pongo > Pongo abelii. The sequence continues at coordinate 11,906,711 of NC_071999.2, forward strand.
TTGAGAAAACTATTTGTGACATTTCCATTCATCTCTAATAGTTGACCATTTCTTTTCATTGAGCAGTTTGGAAACAGTCTTTTTGTACAAACTGCAAAGGGATATTTCAGAGTGGTTTGAGGCCAATGGTGAAAAATAAATATCTTCACATGAAAACTAGACAGAAGCATTTTGAGAAACTTCTTTTTAATGTGTGCATTCATCTCACAAATTTGAACATTTCTTTTGATTTAGCAATTTGGAGAAAGTCTCTTGGAAGTATAAGCAGAGTTATATTTGTGAGCAGTTTAAGGCCTATTGTGCAAAAGGAAATACCTTCATATAAAAAGTAAACAGAAGGTTTTTGAGAAACTTCTTTGTGATGTGTGCTTTCATCTCACAAAGTTTCACCTTTCTTTTGATTGAGAAGTTTGGAAACATTCTTTTTGTAGAATCTGCAAATGGATATTTGAAACAATTTGAGTCCTATGGTAAAAAAGGGAATATGTTCACATAAAAACTAGACAGAAGAATTCTGAGAAACTTCTTTGAGATGAGTCCATTCATCTCACAGAGTTGAAACTTTCTTTGATGGATCAGTTTGGAAACAGTCTTTTTGTAGTATCTGCAGAGGGATATTTTTGAGTGGTTTAAAGACTATAGTGAAAAAGGAAATATCTTCACATAATAACTAGACAGAAGCATTTTGGGAAACTTCTTTGTGATGTGTGCATTCATCTCACAATGTTGAACATTTCTTTTGATTTAGCAATTTGGAGAAAGCCTAGTGGAAGTATAAGTGGAGTTATATTTGTGAGCAGTTTAAGGCCTATGGTGCCAAAGGAAATACCTTCATATAAAAAGTAGACAGAAGCTTTCTGAGAAACTTCTTTGTGATGTGTGCTTTCGTCTCACAGAGTTGTGCCTATCTTTTGATTGAGCAGTTTGGAAACATTCTTTTTGTAGGATCTGCAAATGGATATTTGGAGCAATTTGAGTCCTACGGTGAAAAAGGAAATATGTTCACATAAAAACTAGACAGAAGAATTCTGAGAAACTTCTTTGTGATGAGTCCATTCATCTCAGAGAGTTGAAACTTTCTTTGATGGACCAGTTTGGAAATAGTCTTTTTGTAGTATCTGCAGAGGGATATTTTTGAGCAGTTTAAAGACTATGGTGAAAAAGGAAATATCTTCACATAATAACTAGACAGAAGTATTCTGAGAAACTTCTTTGTGATGTGTGCATTCATCTCACAGAGTTGAACCTTTCTTTTGATTGAGCACTTTGGAAACAGTCTTTTTGTAGAAACTTCAAAGGAATATTTGTGATCCCTTTATGGCCTCAGTTGAAATGGAAATATCTTCACATACAAACTAGAGTAAGGCTGTCTGAGTAACTGCTTTGTTACGTGTGCTTTCATCTCAGAGAGTTAAAAATTTGTTTTGATTGATCAGTTTGGAAAAAGTCTTTTTGTAGAATCTGCAAATGGATATTTGGATCACTTTGAGGCCTATGTTGAGAAAGGAAATATCTTCACATAAAAACAAGACAGAAGATTTCTGAGAAACTTCTTTGTTATATGTGCATTCATCTCACAGGGTTGAACCTTTCTTTTGATTGAGCAGTTTGGAAACAGTCTTTTTGTAGAATCTACAAAGGGATATTTCTGAACGGTTTTATGCCTATGGTGAAAAAGAAATATCTTCACATAAAAACTAGACAGAAGCATTATGAGAAATTAATTTATTATTTGTGCATTCGTCTCACAGAGTTGAAACTTTCTTTTCATGGAGCAGTTCGAAAACTGTCTTTTTGTAGAGTCTGCAAAGGGATATTTGTGAGCCCTTTGAGGCTTATATTGAAATAGAAAATATCTTCACAAAACAAGTAGACAGAAGCATTATGGGAAACTTCTTTGTGATGTGTGCTTTCATCTTTCAGATTTGAATCTTTATTTTCATTGAACAGTTTGGAAACTCTCTTTTTGTAGATTCTGCAAAAGGATATTTGGAGGGCTTTGAGGCCTATGGTGAAAAAGGAAATATTTTCACTTAAAAACTAAACAGAAGCTTTCTGAAAAACTTCTTTGCAATGTGCATATTCATGTCACATAGTTGAACCTTTCTTTTCATTGAGCAGTTTGGAAACCGTCTTTTCGTACAATCTGCAAAGGGATATTTCTGAGTGGTTTGAGGTCTGTGGTGAAAAAGAAATATCTTAGCATAAAAACTACACAGAGGCATTCTGAGAAACTTCTTTTTCATGTGTGCATTCATCTCCCAGAGTTGAACATTTCTTTTCATTGAGAAGTTCAGAAACAGTCTTTCTGTAGAATCTGCAAAAGGATATATGTGAGCCCATTGAGGGCCATGGTGAAATAGGAAATATCTTCACAGAAAAACTAGAAAGAAGCATTCTGAGAAACTTCTTTGTGATGTTTGCATTCATCTCACAGAGTTGAAACTTTCTTTTGATTGATCCGTTTGGAAACAGTCTTTTTGAAGAATCTGCAAATCGATATTTGGAGTGCTTTGTGGCTTGTGGTGAAAAACTAAATATATTCACATAAAATCTAGTGAGAAACTTTCTGAAGAACGTCTTTGTGATGTGTGCTTTATCCCACAGAGTTGAACTTTCTTTTCATTGAGCAGTTTGGAAGCAGTCATTTTGTATTATATGCAGAGGGATATTTGGGAGTGGTTTAAGGCCTATGGTGAAAAAGTAAATATCTTCACATAAAAACTAGACAGAAGCATTCTGAGAAAGTTCTTTGTGATGTGTACATGCATCACACAGAGTTGAAAATTTGTTTTGATTGAGAAGTTTGGAAACAGTCTTTATATCCAATCTGCAAAGGGATATTTCTTAGACGTTTGAGGCCTATGGTGAAAAAGAAATATTTTCACATAAAAACTAGACAGAAGCTTTCTGAGAAACTGCTTTGTGATGCATCCATTAATCTCATAAGTTGAAATTTTCTTTTGATGGAGCAGTTTGGAAAGAGTCTTTTTGTAGATTCTGTAAAGGGATATTTGTTATCCCTTTATGACCTAAGGTGAAATAGGAAATATCTTCCCATGAAAACTAGACAGAAGCTTTCTGAGAAACTTATTTGTGATGTGTGATTTCGCCTCACAGAGTTGAAACTTTCCTTTGTTAGAGCAGTTTGGAAAGAGGCCTTTTGTAGGATCTGCAAAGAGATATTTTTGAGCCAACTGAAGCGTATGGTGAAAAAGGAAATATCTTCACATTAAAACTAGAAAGAAACCATCTGAGAAACTTGTTTGTGATGTGCACTTTCTTTACACATGTTGAACGTTTCCTTTGATTGAGCAGTTTGGAAAGAGTCTCTTTGGACAATCTGCAAAGGCATATTTCTAAGCCCATTGAGGCCTATGTTGAAATATGAAATATCTTCACATAAAAACTAGACAGCAGCTTTCTGAGAAACTTCTTTTTGATGAGTGCTTTCATCTTGCAGAGTTGAACCTTTCTTTTGATTGAGCAGTTTGGAAACAGTCTTTTTGTAGTATCTACAGAGGGATACTTGTGAGCAGTTTAAGGCCTATGATGGAAAAGGAAATATCTTCACATGAAAACTAGACAGAAGCATTCTGAGAAACTACTTTGTGATGTTTGCATTCATCTCACAGAGTTTAATCTTTCTTTTGATTGAGCAGTTTTGAAACACTCTTTTTGTAGAATCTGCAAATGGATATTTGGAGTGCTTTGAGGTGTATGGTGAAAAAGGAAATATCTTCACATAAAAACTAAACAGAAGCGTTCTGAGAAACGTCTTTTTGATGTGTGCATTCATCTCAGTGTTGAAACTTTGTTTTGACTGAGCAGTTTGGAAACTGTCTTTTTGTACAATCTGCAACGGGATATTTCTGAGTGGTTTGAGGCCTACGGCGAAAAAGAAATGTCTTCACATAATAACTAAACAGATGAACTTTGAGAAACTTCTTTGTGATGTGTCCATTCCTTGCACAGAGTTGAACCTTTCTTTTCATTGATCAGTTAGGAAACTTTCTTACTGTAGAATCTGCAAAGGGATATTTGTCAGCCCTTTGAGGCCTAAGGTGAAATAGGAAATATCTTCACATAAAAACTAGACAGAACATTCTGAGAAACTTCCTTATGATGTGTGTTTTCTTCTCACAGAGTAGAAGCTTTCTTTTTATTGAGCAGATTGGAAACACTCTTTTTGCAGTATCTGCAGTGGGATATATCTGAGCGTTTTGAGGCCTATGGAGATAAAGAAATATCTTCACATAAAAAATAGACAGAAGCATTCGGAGAAACTTATTTCTGACGTGTGTATTAATCTCACAGAGTAGAACCTTATGAATGCACAATTCAGAAACGTCTTTTTGTACTATCTGCAGAGGGATATTTGTGTGCGGTTTGGAGCCTATGGTGAAAAAGTAAATATCTTCACAGAAAACTAGACAGAAGCATTCTGAGAAACTTCCTTATGACGTGTGCTTTCTTCTCACAGAGTAGAAGCTTTCTTTTGATTGATCAGTTTGGAAGCAGTCTTTTTGTAGAATGTGCAAAGGATATTTTTGAGCCCTTTGAGGCCTATGGTGAAATAGGAAGTATCCTCATATGAAAACTAGACAGAAACTTTTTGAGAAACTTCTTTGTGATTTTTTCCATTCATCTGATAGAGTTGAACCTTACTATTCATAGAGCAGTTTGGAAACGGTATTTTTGTGGAATCTGCAAAGGGATAGTTTTGAGCCCTTTGAGGACTATGGTGAAATAGGGAATATCTTCATATAAAAACTATACAGAAGCATTCCGTGAAAGTTTTTTGTCATGTGTGCATTTATCCCAAAGAGCTTAACCTTTCTTTTGATTGAGCAATTGGAAACAGTATTTTTTTGGAATCTGCAATGGGATATTTGTGAACCCATTGAGGCCTACGGTGGAATAGGAAATATCTTCACATAAAAACTAGACAGAAGTTTTATGCAAAACAACTTTGTGATGTGTGCTTTCATCTCACAGAGTTGAACTTTTCTTTTGATTGAGCAGTTGGGAAACAGTCTGTTTGTAGAATCTGCAAAGGGATATATTTTTTCTTATTTTTTATTTATTTTTATATTTATTTTTATTTTATTACTATTATAATTTAAGTTTTAGGGTACATGCGCACAATGTGCACGTTAGCTACATATGTATACATGTGCCATGCTGAGATGTTGCACCCATTAACTTGTCATTTAGCATTAGGTATATCTCCTAATGCTATCCCTCACCCCTCTCCACACCCCACAACAGTCCCCAGAGTGTGATGTTCCCCTTCCTGTGTCCACGTGTTCTCATTGTTCAATTCCCACCTATGAGTGAGAATATGCAGTGTTTGGTTTTTTGTTCTTGCGATAGTTTACTGAGAAAGATGATTTCCAATTTCATCCATGTCCCTACAAAGACATGAACTCATCATTTTTTATGGCTGCGTAGCTTCAAGGAGAATAAAATACCTAGGAATCCAACTTACAAAGGACGTGAAGGACCTCTTCAAGGAGAAATACAAACCACTGCTCAATGAAATAAAAAAGGATAAAAAGAAATGTAAGAACATTCCTTGCTTATGGGTAGGAAGAATCAATATCATGAAAATGGCCATACTGCCCAAGGTAATTTATAGATTCAACACCATCCCCATCAAACTACCAATGACTTTCTTCACAGAATTGTAAAAGAATATTTGAGAGCACTTTGAGGCCTACAGTGAAACAGGAAATATCTTCATATAAAAACTAGACAGAGGCTTTCTGAGAAACTCCTTTGTGGTGTGTTCTTTCATTTCAGAGGGTTGAACCATTCTTTGGATTGAGCAGTTTGGAAACAGTCTTTTCGTATAATCTGCAAATGGATATTTCACGGGCTTTGAGGCCTATGGTGAAAAAGGAAATATCTTCACATGAAAACTAGACAGACGCTTTCTGAGAAACTTTTTTTGTGATGTTTGCATTCACCTCACAGAGTTGAAACTTTCTTTTCATTGAGTAGTTAGGAAATAGTGTTTTTGTTCAATATGCAGAGGGATATTTCTGAGTGGTTTGAGCCCTATGGTGAAAAAGAAATACCTTCACATGAAACCTAGATAGAAGCATTCTGAGAAACGTATTTGTGATGTGTTCATTTATCTCACAGTGTTGAAACTTTCTTTAGACAGAGGAGCTTGGAAAAAGTCTTTTTATAAAATATGCAAAGGGATATTTGCAAGCACTTTGAGGCCTACGGTGAAATAGGAAATATCTTCACATAAAAACTAGACAGAAGCATTCTCATAAACTTCTTTGTGATGTGTGTGCTCATCTCATGGAGTTAAAACTTTCTTTTGACTGAGCAGTTTGGAAACAGTCTTTTTTAAGAATATGCATAGGGATATTTGTGAACCCATTGAGGCTTATGGTGAAATAGGAAATATCTTCACATAAAAACTAGATAGAAGTTTTCTGAGAAACTTCTTTGGGATGTGTGCTTTCCTCTCACAGAGTTGAACCTTTCTTTTGATTGAGCAGTTGGGAAACTGTTTTTTGTAGAATCCGGAAATGGATATTTGTGAGCCCTTTGAGGTTTATGGTGAAACAGGAAATATCTTCACATAAAAACTAGACAGAAGATTTCTGAGAAACTTCTTTGTGATATGTGCATTCATCTCACACAGTTGAACTTTCCTTTGATTTAGCAGTTTAGAAGCAGTATTTTTGTAGAATCTGCAAGTGGATATTTGCAGAGCTTTGAGGCCTATGGTGAAAAAGAAATATCTTCCCATAAAAATTAGACAAAAGATTTCTAAGAAAATTCTTTGTGATGTGTGCTTTCATATCATGGAGTTGAACCTTTGTTTTGATTTTGAGCAGTTTGGAAACAGTCTGTTCATAGAATATGCAAATGGATATTTGTAGCACTTTGAGGAAAGTGGTGAAAAAATTCCTCTAACAGAGTTTAACCTTTCTTTTGATTGAGCAGTTTTGAAACAGTCTTTTTGTAGAATCTGCAAGGGGTAATTCTGAGCACTTTGAGGCCTATTCTGAAAAAGGAAATATCTACACATAAAATTAGACAGAAGCTTTCTAAGAAATTTTTGTGATGTGTGCTTTCATATCACAGAGTTGAGCCTTTCTTTTGATTGAGCAGTTTGGAAACAATCTTTTTGTGGAATCTGCAAATGGATATTTGGAAGGATTTGAGGCCTATGGAGAAAAAGGAAATATCTTCACATAAAAACAAGACAGAAGCATTCTGAGAAACTTCTAGGGATGTGTGCTTTCGTCTCACACAGTTGAAGGTTTCTTTTCATTGAGCAGTTTGCAAACAGTCTTTTTGTAGAATCTGCAAAGGGGTATTTGTGAGCAGTTTGAGGCCTATGATGAAACAGGTAATATCTTCACATAAAAACTAGACCAAGGCATTCTGAGAAACTTCTTTGTAATGTTTTCATTCACGTCACAGAATTGAAGTTTCTTTGCATTGAGCAGTTTGGAAACAGTCTCTTTGTGCGATCTGCAAAGGGATATTTCTGAGTGGTTTGAAGCCTATGCTGAAAAAGAAATATCTTCACATAAAAGCCAGACAGAAGCATTCTGAGAGTCTCCTTTCTGATGTGTGCATTCATCTTACAGATTTAAACATTTCTTTTGATTGAGGAGTTTGGAAAAAGTCTTTTTGTATAATCTGCAAAGGGATGTTTGTGAGCCCTTTGAGGCCTATGGTGAAAAAGGAACTATCTTCACATATGCACTTTCATCTCATAGAGTTGAACCTTTCTTTTGATTGAGCAGTTTGGAAAAAGTCTTTTAGTAGAATGTGCAATTGGATATTTGGAGCGCTTTGAGGCCTATGGTGAACAAGGAAATATCTTCACATAAAAACTAGACAGAATCTTTCTGAGAACCTTGTTTGTGATGTGTGCATTCATTGCACAGAGCTGAATGTTTATTTTGATTGAGCAGTTTGTAAACAGTCTTTTTAAAGATTCTGCCAAAGGATATTTGTGAGCCCTTTCAGGCTTATGGTGAAAAAGGAAATATCCACTAATAAAATCTGGACAGAATCTTTCTGTGACACTTCTTTGTGATGTGCACATTCAACTCACAGAGTTGAATCATTATTTTCATTGAGCAGTTTGGAAACAGTCTTTTTGTAGAATCTTCAAAGGGATATTTTTAAGTGATTTATGGCTTAAAGTGAAAAAGGGAATACCAACAAATAAAATCTAGACAGAAGTTTACTGAGACACTTTTTTGTGATGTGAGCATTCATCTCACAGAGTTGAAACTTTCTTTTGATTGAGCAGTTTGTAAATTGTCTTTCTGTAGAATCTGCAAAGGGATATTTTTAAGCAGTTTATGGCTTGTGGTGAAAAAGGAAATATCCACAAATACAATCTAGACAGAAGATTTCTGAGACACTTTTTTTTGATGTGAGCATTCATATCACAGTGTTGAAACTTTCTTTTGATTGAGCAGTTTGTAAAGTGTCTTTTTGGAAAATCTGCAAAGGGATATTTGTGAGCTGTTTGAGGCCTAATGTGAGAAAGTAAATATATTCAGGTAAAAACTAGACAGAATCTTTCTGAGAAACTTCTTTGTGATGTCAGCATGCATCTCACAGTTTGGAACTGATCTTTTGATTGAGCAGTTAGGAAACAGTCTTTTTGTAAAATCTGCAAAGGGACATTTGTGAAAGCTTTGAGGCTAATGGTGAAAAAGGAAATACGTTCACATAAAAACTAGACAGAAGCTTTCTGAGAAACCTCTATTTGATGTGTGCATTCATCTCAAGAGTTAAACCTTTCTTTTAATTGAGCTGTTTGGAAAGAGTCTTTTGTAGATCTATAAATGGATATTTGTGAGCGGTTTGAGCCCTATGGTGAGAAGGGAAATGTCTACAAATACATACTAGAAAGAATCTTCCTGAGAAACTTCTTTGTGATGTCTGCATTCATCTCACGGAGTTGAACCTTTCTTTTGGTTGAGCAGTTTGGAAACAGTCTTTTTGTAGAATCTTCAAAATGATATTTGTGAACGATTTGAGGCTTATGTTGAAAAAGGAAATATCTCCACATAAAAAATAGACAGAAACTTTCTGAGAAGCTTTTTTGTGATGTGTGCATTCATCTCACAGATTTCAACATTGCTGTTGATTGAGTAGTTTGGAAACGGTCTTTTTGTAGATTCTGCATAGGGATATTTGTGAGCAGTTTGAGGCTTATGGTGAAAAAGGAAATATCTACAAATAAAATCTACACAGAAACTGTCTGAGAAACTTCTTTGTCATGTGTGCATTCATTTCACAGAGTTGAACTTTTCTTTTAATTGAGCAGTTTGGAAACCATCTTTTTGGAGCATCTCGAAAGGGATATTTGTGAGTGTCTTAAGGCCTATGGTGAGAAAGTAAATATACTCACATAAAAACTAGACAGAATATTTCTGAGAAACTTCTTTGTGATGTGTGCCTTCGTGTCATAGAGTGGAACCATTCTCTTGATTGAGCATTTTGGAAACAGTCTTTTGGTAGAATCTGCAAAGTGATATTTCTGGGCGCTTTGAGGCATATGGTGAAAAAGGAAATATATGCACATGAAAACTAAACGGAATCTTTCTGAGTAACTTCTTTGGTGTGTATGCATTCATCTCACGGATTTGAAGCTTCCTTTTGATTCAGAATTTTGGGAGCAGTCTTTTAATAGAATCTGCATAGGCATATACGTGAAAATGTTGGGGCATATGGTGAAAATGGTAATGTATTCACAAAAAAACTATAGAGAAGCATTCTGAGAAACTTCTTTGTGATGTGTGCATTCATCTCACAGAGTTGAACTTGTCTTTTGATTGAGCTGTTTGGAAACGTCTCTTTGGAGAATCTGCAAAAATATATTTGTGAGCAGTTTGAGGCCTAAGGTGAAAAAGGAAATATCCACAAATAAAAGCTAGAAAGAAGCTTTCTGTGAAACCACTTTGTGCTGTGTGCATTCATCTCACAGGTTTGAACCTTTGTTTTGATTGAGCAGTTTGGGAGTTTTTGTATAATTTGCAAAGTGGTATTTGTGAACAATTTGAGGTTTATGGTGAAAAAAGAAACATCCTCACAAAAAAACTAGACAGAAATTTTCTGAGAAACTTCTTTGTGATGTGTGCATTCATCTCACAGAGTTGAAGCTTCCTTTTGATTGATCCATTTGGAAGCATTTTTTTGTAGAATCTGCATAGTGATATTTGTGAACCCTTTGAGGCCTATGGTGAAAAAGGAAATATCTTCATACAAAAACTAGACAGAAGCATTCTGAGAAACTTTGTCGTGTTGTGTGCTTTCATCTCAACGAGTTGAACCTTTCTTTTCATTGAGCAGTTTGAAAAGTCTTTATGTAGAATCTGCATAGGGACGTTTGTGAGCGATTTGAGGCATATGGTGAAAAAGGAAATATCTTCACATAAAAACTAGACAGAAGCATTCTGAGAAACTTCTTTGGGATGTGTGTATTCTGCTCACAGTGTTGAACCCCTCTTTAGATTGAGCAGGTTGGAAACAGTGTTTCTATAGAATCTGCAAAGGGATATCTGTGAGCCCTTTGAGGCCTATGGTGAAAAAGGAAATAGCCACAAATAATATCTAGACAGAAGCTCTCTGAGAAACTTCTTTGCAATGTGTGCATTCATCTCACGGAGTTGAATCTTCCTTTTGATTGAGTAGTTTGGAAACAGTCTTTTTGTAGAATCTGCATAGGGATATTTGTGAGCCCATTGAGGCCTATGTTGAAAAAGGAATTATCTTCACATGAAAACTAGACAGAAGCTTTTTGAGAAACTTCTTTGTGATGTGTGTGTTCAACTCACAGAGTTGAACCTCTCTTTTGATTGAGTAGCTTGGAAACAGTCTTTCTTAGAAACTGCAAGGAATAATTGTGAGCAATTTGAAACCTATGGTCAAAAAGGAATTATCTACAAATAAAATCTAAACAGAAGCTTTCTGAGAAACTTCTTTGTGATGTGTGCATTCATCTCACATTGTTGACCTTTTGTTTTGATTGAGAAGTTTTTAAATAGTCTTTTTGTACAATCTGCAAAGAGATATCTGTGAATGCTTTCAGGCTTATGGTGGAAAAGGAAATATCTTCACCTAAACCTATAAAAAAGCTTTCTGAGAAACTTCTTTAGGATGTGTGCATTCATCTCACAGAGTTGAACATTTGTTTTGATTCACCAGTTCAAAAACAGTATTTTTGTAGAATCTGTAAGGAGACATTTTTGAGCTCTTTGAGGCCTATAGAGTAAAAGGAAATATCTTTACATAAAAACTATACAGAAGCTTTCAAAGAAACTTCTCTGAGATGTGTGCATTCATCTCACAGAGTTGAACCTTTGTTTTGATTGAGCAGTTTGGGAAGAGTCTTTTTGTATAATCTGTAAAGGGATATTTGAAGGCGTTTTGAGGCACATGGTGAAAAAGGAAATACATTCACATAAAAAGTAGACAGAAGCTATCTGAGAAACTTCCTTGTGATGTGTGCATTCATCTCACAGAGTTGAAACTTTCTTTTGACTTATCAGGTTGGAAACACTCTTTTTGTAGAATGGGCAGATGGATATTTATGAGCAGTTTGAGGTCTGCAGTGAAAAAGGAAATATTTTCACATAAAACCTAGAGGGAAGCATTCTGAGAAACTTCTTCATGATGTGCGCATTCGTCTCAGAGAGTTGAGCCTTTCTTTTCACTGGGCAGTTTGGAAACCGTCTTTTTGTAGAATCTGCAAAGTGATATGTTTCAGTGGTTTGAGTCCTAAGGTGAAAATGGAAATATCGAAAAATGAAACGTAGACAGCAGCTTTCTGAAAAACTTCTTTGTGATGCGTGCATTTGTCTCACAGGGTTGAAACTTTCTTTTGATTGAGCAGTTTGGAAACAGTCTTTTCATAGAACCTGCAAAGTGATATTTGTGAAGGCTTTGAGGCTTACGGTGAAAAAGGAAATATCTTCACATAAAAACTAGACTCATGTTTTCTGGGAAACTTCTTTGTGATGGGTGTATGCATCTCAAAGAGTTGAGTCTTTCTTTTGATTGGGCATTTTGGAAACAGACTTTTTGGAGAATCTGCAAAGGGATGTTTTTGAGTGGTTTGAGGCATGTGGTGAAAAAGGAAATATCTTCATATAAAAACTAGACAGAAGTATTCTGAGAAACCACTTTGTGATGTGTGCATTCATCTCACAGAGTTGAATTTTCTTTCATTGAGTAGTTTGGAAGCAGTCTTTTTGTAGAATATGCAAAGGGATATTTGTGAGCTTTTTGAGGCCTGTTGTGAAAAAGGAAATATCCACAAATAAAATCTAGACAGAAGCCTTCTGAGAAAATTCTTTGTGATGTGTGCATTCATCACACAGAGTTGAACCTTTCTTTTGATTGAGCAGTTTGGAAACAGTCCTTTTGTAGAATCTACAAAGGGTTATTTATGAGCAGTTTGGAAACAGTCCTTTTGTAGACTCTACAAAGGCTTATTTATGAGCAGTCTGAGGCCTATGGTGAAAAAAGGAATATCGACAAACAAGAACTAGATAGAAACTTTCTGAGAAACTTCTCTGTGATGTGTGCATTCATCTTACAGAGTAGAAAGCTTTCTTTGATTGAGCAGTTTGGAAACAATCTTTTTGTAGAATCTGCAAAGGGACGTATGTAGGTGATTTCAGGTCTATGTTGAAAATGGAAATATCTTCACATAAAAACTAGACAGAAGCTTTCTGAGAAAATCCTTTGTGATGTGCTCATTCATTTCACAGATTTGAAGTGTTCTTTTCATTGACCAGTTTGGATAGAGTCTTTTTGTAGAACATGCTTTGTGATATTTGTGAGCTCTTTGAAGCCTATGGTGATAAAAGAAATATCTTCACACAAAAACTAGAGTGAAGCTTTCTGAGATACTTCATTGTGATGTGTGCATTCATTCCAAAGAGTTGAAACTGTCTTTGGATTGAGCAGTTTTGAAACAGTCCTTTTGTAGAATGTACAAAGGGATATTTGGGATCCCTTTTTGGCCTATGGTGAAAAAGGAAATGTCTACACATAAAAACTAGACTGAAGCATTCTATGAAACTTCTTTTTGATGTGTGCTTTCTTCTCACAGCTTTGAACCTTTCTTTAGATAGAGCAGGTTGGAAAATGTTTTTGTAGAATCTGCAAAGTGATAATTTGAATGCTTTGAGAGTTATGGTGAAAAAGGAAATACCTTCAAATTAAAACTGGACTGAAGCTTTCTGAGAAACTTCTTTGTGATGTGTGCATTCATCTCAAAGAGTTGAAGCTTTTTTTTGGTTGAGCAGTTTGGGAACAGTCTTTTTGTAAATTCTGTAAAGGGACACTTGTGAGCACTTTGAGGCCTATATTGAAAAAGGAAACATCGTCAAATAAAAACTAGACAGAAGCTTTCTGAGAAACTTCTTTGTGATGAGTGCATTCACCTCACAGAGTTGAACCTTTCTTTTGGTTCAATAGTTTGGAAACAGTCTTTTCGTAGAATCTGCAAAGGGTTATTTATGAGTGGTTTGAGGCCTATGGTGAAAAAGAAAGTATCAACAAATAAAAAGTAGACAGAAACTTTCTGAGAAACTTCTCTGTGATGTGTGCATTCATCTCGCAGAGTGGAAACTTTCTTTGAGCCGTTTGGAAACAGTCTTTTTGTAGAATCTGCAAAGGGATATATATAGGCAGTTTGAGGTCTATGGTGAAAACGGAAACATCTTCACATAAAAACTAACTGCTCAATGGGAGGAAACTTTTACTTCTGTGTGACGAATGCACAGTTCAGAAAGGAGTTACTCAGAAAATTTCTTTATACTTTTTATGTGAATATATTTTCTTTTTCACCATATGCCTCAACGTGCTCCCAGATATCCCTTTGCAAATTCTATGAAAAGAATGTTTCCAAACTGCTCAATAAACAGAGTGGTTCAACACTGTGGGATGAATGTGCACATCACAACGAAGTTTCTCAGAAAACCTCCTTCTCGTTTCTATGTGAAGATATTCCCTTTTTGAACATAGTCCTCAATGCGCTCCCAAATATACCTTTGCAGAATCTACAAAAAGACTTTCAAAACTGCTCAATCAAAAGAAAGTTTCAACTCTGTTAGATGAATGCACACAACAGAAAGTAGTTTCTCAGCAAGCTTCTCACTAGTTTTTATGTGAAGATAGTCCGTTTTTCAATGTGGGCCTCAAAGCACTCAAAAATATCCCTTTGTAGATTCTAGAATAACAGAGTTTACAAACTGCTCAATGAAAAGAAATGTTTACGTCTGTGAGATGAATACACATATCTTAAAGCAGCTTCTCATAATGCTTCTTTCTAGTTTTTATGTGAAGATATTTCTTTTTTCACCATAGGCCTCAATGCGCTCCTAAATTCCCTTTGCAGTTTGTACAAAAAGAGACTGTTTTCAAACTGCTCAATCTGAAGAATGTTTCAACTCTGTGAGATGAATGCACACATCATGAAGAAGTTTCTCAGAAACTTTCTTTATAGTTTTTCTGTGAAGATATTTCCTTTTTCACCATAAGCCTCACCTCAAAGCCCTCACAAATGTCTCTTTGCAGATTCTACAAAAAGACTGTTTTCAAACCGCTCAATAAAAAGAATTATTGAACACTGTGAGATGAATGCACACGTCTCAAAGTAGTTTGTCAGAAACCTTCAGTCTAGTTTTTATGTGAATATATTTCCTTTTTCACCATAGGCCTCAAAGCGCTCCAAATATCCATTTGCAGATTCTACAAAAAGACTGTTTCCAAACTGCTCAACCAAAACAAAGGTTTAACTCTGTGTGATGAATGCACACATCACAAGGAGGTTTCTCAGAATGCTTCTGTCTAGATTTTAAGTGAAGATACTTGCTTTTTCACCACTGGCCTCAAAGTACTCACAAATATCCCTTTACAGATTCTACAAAAATACTTTTACCAAATTGCTCAATCAAAAGAAAGGTCCAACTCTGTGAGATGTATGCACACCACAAAGAGGTTTCTCAGAAAGCTTCTCTCTAGTTTTTATGTGAGGATATTTCCTTTTTCACCATAGGTCTCAAAAGGTTCACAAATATCCCTTTGCAGATTCTACAAAAAGAATCTTCACACACTGCTCAATCAAAAGAATGTTTCAACTCTGTGAGATGAATGCTCACATCACCAGAATGTTTCTCAGAAAGCTTCTGTGTAGTTTTTATGTGAAGATATTTCCTTTTTCATCATATGCTTCAAAGGGCTCATAAATATCCCTTTGGAGATTTTACAAGAAAAGACTTTCAAATCTTCTCAATGAAAAGAAACAGAAACACCTGGGAGATGAGTTCACATATCACAAAGCAGTTTCTCAGAAACATTCTGTGTAGTTTTCATGTGAAGGTATTTCATTTTTCACCACTGGATGCAAAGTGTTCAAAATTGTTCCTTTGTAGATTCCTTTGTAGATTCTACAAAAAGTCTGTTTTCCACACTGCTCATCAAAAGAAAGTTTCAACTCTGTGAGATGAATGCACATGTCAAAGAGAAGTTTCTCAGAAGGCTTCTATTAAGTTTTTATGTGAATGTTTCCTTTTTAACCATAGGCCTCAATGCCCTCACAAATATCTCTTTGCAGACTCTGCAAAAAGACTGTTTCCAAACTGCTCAATAAAAATAATTATTGAACTTTGTGAGATGAATGCACACGCCTCAAAGAAGTTTCTCAGAAACCTTCAGTCTAGTTTTTATGTGAATAGATTTCCTTTTTAACCATAGGCCTCAAAGTGCTCCAAATAGCCTTTTGTAGGCTCTACAAAAAGACTGTTTCCTAATGGCTCAAAGAAAAGAAAGTTTCAAATCTGTGAGATGAATGCACACATCACTAAGAAGTTTCGCAGGAGGCTTCTGTCTAATTTTTATATGAAGACATTTCCTTTTTCACCGTAGGCCTCCATCTGCTCACAAATATCCCTTAGCAGATTTTACAAGAACAGAATTTCCAGACTGATCAAAGAAAACAAATGTTTTCCTCTCTGAGATAAATGCACACATCACAAAACTCTTTCTCAGAAACCTTCTTTATACTTTTTATGTGATGATATTTCTTTTTTCTCCCTGGGACTAAAGCACTCAAAAATATCCCTTTGCAGATTCTACAAAAAGATTGTTTCCAAACTGCTCAATCAAAAAAAATAGTTCAACTCCATGAGATGAATGCATACATCAGAAAGAATTTTATCAGAAACCTTCTTTATAGTTTTTATGTGAAGGTATTTCCTTTTTCACCATAAGCCTCAAATTGCTCAGCAATATCCCTTTGCAGATTCTGCAAAAAGACATCTTCCCAACTGCTCAACTAAATAAATGTATGAACTCTGTGAGATATATGCAGACATCACAAAGAGGTTTCTCAGAAATCTTCTGTCCGTTGTTTATGTGAAGATATTTCCTTTTTCACCATAGCACTCAAAGTCCTGAAAAATATCCCTTGCAGATTCTACAAAAAGGCAGTTTCCAGACTGCTCAATCAAAATAATGGTTGAACTCTGTGAGATGATTGCACACATCACAAAGAAGCCACTAACAAACTTCTGTCTAGTTTTTATGTGAAGATATTTTCTTTTTCACCATAGGCCTCAAAGCACTCACAAATATCCCTTTGCACATTCTACAAGAACAGAGTTTCCAGACTAATCAGAGAAAATAAACATTTACCTCTGTGAGATCAATGCACACATCACAAAGCTGTTTCTGAGAAACCTTCTTTATACCTTTTATATGAATACATTTCCTTTTTTACCATTGGCCTCAAAATGCTCATAAATATCCCTTTGCAGATTCCACAAACACATAGTTTCCATACTGCTCAATCAAAAGTAAGTTTCATCTTTGTGAGATGAATTCCCACATTACAAAGACGTTTCTCAGAAAGCCTCTCTCTAATTTTAATGTGAAGATATTTCTTTTTTCACCATAGGCCTCAAAGGACTCATAAATATCCCTTTGCTGACTCTACAAGAACAGTTTCCAGACTGACCAGAGAAACGAAAATTTTACCTCTGTGAGATGAATGCTTACATCACAAAGCTGTTTCTGAGAAACATTGTTTATGCTTTTTATGTGAATATATTTCCTTTTTCACCATAGGCCTCAAAGCACTCATAAATATCCCTTTGCAGATTCTACAAAAAGACTGTTTCCAAACTGTTCAATCAAAAGAATGGTTGAGCTCTATGAGATGAATGCACACATCACAAAGAAGTTTCTTGGGAAGCTTCTGTCTAGTTTTTATGTGAAGATATTTCCTATTTCATCATAAGCCTCAAAGCTCTCAAAAATATGCCTTTACAGATTCTGCAAAAATACTGTATCCAAATTGCTCAATCCAATGAAAGTTTCAAATCTGTGAGATGAATGCACACATCACAAGGAGGTTTCTCAGAAAGCTTCTCTCTAGTTTTCCTGTGGAAATATTTCCTTTTTCACCATAGGCATCAAATTACCACAAATATCCCTTTGCAGATTCTACCAAAATACTGTTTACAAACTGCTCAATCAAAAGGATGTTTCAATTCTGTGAGATGAATTCTCACATCTCCAAGATGTTTCACAGAAAGCTTCTGTCCAGTTTTTACATGAAGATAATTCCTTTTTCACCATAGGCCTCAAAGTGCTGACAAATATCCCTTTGCAGATTTTACAAGAACAGAATTTCCAATCTGCTCAATGAAGAGAAATGGTTAACTCTGTGGGATGAAATCACACATCACAAAGCAGTTTCTCTGAAATATTCTGTCTAGTATTTATGTAAAGATAATCCCTTTTTCAACATAGGACACAAAGTGCTAACTAATAACCATTTGGAAATTCTACAAAATACTGTTTCCAAACTGCTCATCAAAAGAAAGGTTCACCTCTCTGGGATGAACACATGTAACAAAAAGATGTTTCTCGGAAAGCTTCTATCTTGTTTTTATGTGAATGTGTTTCCTTTTTCACCACAGGCCTCAAAGTGCTCAAAATTATCCCTTTGCAGACCCTAAAAAAAGACTATTTCCAAACTGCTGAGTCAAAGGAATGGTTCAACTCTGTGAGTTGAATGCACACATCACAAAGAGGTTGTTCACAAACCTTCTTTATAGTTTTTATATGAAGATATTTCCTTTTAACCATAGACCTCAAAGTGCTCACAAATATACCTTTGCAGATTCTACAAACAGACGGTTTCCCAACTGCTGAATCAAAAGTATTGTTGAAATCTGTAAGGAGAATGCATACATCACAAGGCGGTTTCTCAGAATTCTTTAGTCTAGTTCTTATGTGGACATATTTTCTCTTTCACCATAGGCCTTAAAGTGCTCAGAAATATCCCTTTACAGATTCCACAAAATGATGTTTCCAAACTGCTCAATCAAAAGAAAGTTTCAATTCTGTGAGATGAACGCACACATCACTAAGAAGTTTCTCAGTAGGCTTTTGTGTAGTTTTTATGTAAAGACAATTACTTTTTCACCATAAGGCTCTATGCACTCACAATTATCCCTTAGCAGATTCTGAAAATACAGAGTTTCCCAACTGATCAAAGAAAAGAATCATTTACCTCTGTGAGATGAACGAAGACATCATAAAACCGTTTCTCAGAAACCTTCTTTATAGTTTTATTTGAAGATACTTCTTTTTCTGCATAGGCCTCAAAGTGCTCAAAAATATCCATTTGCAGATTCTGTAAAAATACCATTTCGAAACTGCTCAATCAAAAGAGAGGTTCAACTCTGTGAGTTGAATGTACATATCTCAAAGAAGTATCTGAGGAACTTTCTTCTTACTTTGTATGTGAAGATCTTTCCTTTGTCAACATAGGCCTCAAAGTGCTCAAAAATACCCCTTTTCAGATTGTACAAGAACAGATTTTCCAGACTGAACAGAGAAAATAAACCCTTACCTCTGTGAGATGAATGCACACATCACAAGGCTGTTTTTAGGAAACCTGCTCTACAGTTCTTATGTGAAGATATGTCCTTTTCCACCATACGCCTCACAGAACTCCAAATATCCATTTGCAGATTCTACAAAAAGAGTGTTTCAAAAATTTTCATCCAAAGGAAAGGTTCAACTCTGTGAGATGAATGCAAACAACAGAAAGAAGTTTCTCAGAATCCTTCTTTCTAATTTCTATGTTAAGATTTCCTTTTTCACCATAGGCATCAAAGTGCTCTAAATATCCACATGTGGATACTACAAAAAGTCTGTTTCCAAACTGCTCAATCAAAAGTGTGGTTTAACTCTGTGAGATGAATACACACATCACTAAGAAGTTTCACAGAATGCTTCTGTCTAGTTTTTATATGAAGATATTTCCTTTTTCAAAAAAGGCCTCTAATAACAACAAATATCCACTTACAGATTCAACAAAAAGAGTATTTCAAGACTGGTCAATAAAAAGAAAGTTTGAACTCAGTGAGATGAATGCACACATCACAAAGCAGTTTCTCAGAATGTTTTGTCCAATTTTTACGTGAAGATATTTCCTTTTCCACCACAGGCCTTAAAGCACTCCAAATATCGATTTGCAGATACTACAAAATGACTATTTCCAAACTGCTCAAACAAAACAGTTGTTCAACTCTGTGAGTTGAATGAACACATCAGAAAGAAGTTTCTCAGAATGCTTCTGTCTAGTTTTTATGTGAAGATATTTCCTTTTCCATCATAGGCCACCAATCGCTCCAAATATCCACTTGCAGATTCCACAAAAAGAATGTTTCAAAACTGCTTAATCAAAAGAAAGCAGTTTTCATTCATCTGTGAGATGAATGAAAACATCACAAAGAAGTTTCTCAGAATGCTTCTGTCTAATTTTTATGTTAGGGTACTTCCTTTTCCACCGTAGGCCTCAAAGCGCTCCAAATGTCCACCTGCAGATTCTACAAAAAGAGTGTTTCAAAACTACTCAATCAAAAGAATGCTTCAAGTCTGTGAGAAAAATGTATCCATCACAATGAAGTTTCTCAGAATGCTTCTGTCTAGTTTTTATGTGAAGATATTTCCTTTTGAACGTAGGCCTCATAGCGCTGCAAAATCCAATTGCAGATTCTACAAAAAGAGTGTTTCAAAATTGCTGAATCAAAAGAAACGTTCAACTTGGTGAGATGAACTCACCCATCAAAAAGAAGGTTCTCAGAATGTTTCTGTCTAATTTTTATGTGAAGATATTTCCTTTTCCAGAAGAGGCTGCAAATCTCTCCAAATATCCACTTGAAGATTCTACAGAAAGAGTGTTTCAAAACTGTTCAATGAAAAGAAAGGTCCAACTGTGTGGGATGAATGCACACATCACACAGAAGTTTCTCAGAATGCTTCAGTCTAGTGTTTGTGTGAAGATATTTCCTTTTCCACCATTGGCCACAAAGCACTCCAAATATCCACATGCAGATACTACAAAAAGATTGTTTCCAAACTGCTCAATCAAAAGAGTCTTTCAATTCCCCCAGATGAATGCACACATCACTAAGAAGTTTCTCAGAATGCTTCTGTCTAGTTTTTATGTGAAGATATTTCCTTTTCAAATACAGTCCTCTAAGCGTTCCAAACATACATTTGTAGATGCTACAAAAAAGAAAGTTTCCAACTGCTCAATCGAAAGATAGGTTTAACTCTGTGAATTGAATGCACACATCTCAAAGAGGTTTCTCAGAATGCTTCTCTCTAGTTTTTATGTAAAGATATTTCCTTTTCCACCAGAGGCCGCAAAGCACTCGAAATATCCATTTGCCAATTCTGCAAAAAACTGTTTCCAAACTGCTCAATCAAAAGTAAGTTTCAGCTCTGTAAGAAGAAGGCACACATCACAAAGAAATTTCTCAGAAAGTTTCTGTCTATTTTTTATGTGAAATTATTTTCGGTTTCCCTAGAGGCCACAAAGGGCTCCAAAATATCCCTTTGCAGATTCTAGAAAACGACTTATTCGAAACTTTTCAAAATAAAGAAAGGTTCAGCTCTGTGAGATGAATGCACACATCACAAAGAAGTTTATCCGAATGCTTCTGTCTAGTTTTTAAGTGAAGATATTTGCTTTTCAACTATAGGCTGCAAAGCACTCCAACTATCCACTTGCAGAATCTATAAAAAGAGTGTTTTGAAACTTCTCAATCAAAAGAAAGTTTCAACTCTGTGAGATGAACACACACAACACAAGGAGGTTTCTCAGAAATTTTCTGTCTAGTTTTTATGTGGAGATATTTCCTATTGTCCCAGAGGCCTCAATAGGTTCACTAATGTCCCTTTGCAGATTGTACAAAACGACTGTTTCCAAACTGCTCCATCAAAAGAAAGGTTTGCCTCTGTGATATGAATGCACACATCACAAAGAAGTTTCTCAGAATGCTTCTGTCTAGTTTTAATGTGAAGATATTTCCCTTTCCACTGTAGTCTGCAAAGCCCTCCAAATATCCACTTTCAAATTCTACAAAAGGAATGTTTCCAAACTGCTCAATCAAAGGAAAGATTCAATTCTGTGAGACGAACACACAAGTCACAAGAAGTTACTCAGAATGCTTCTGTCTAGTTTTTACGTGAAGTTCTTTTCCACTATAGGCTACAAAGCGCTCCAAATATACACATGCAGATTCTATAAAAAGAAGGTTTCCAAACTGCTCAATCAAAAAACAGGTTGAACTCGGTGAGATTAATGCAAAAATCACAGAGGAGTTTCTCAGAATTCTTCTGTCTAGGTTTTAGGTGAAGATATATCCTTTCCTCTGTAGGTCCCAAACACTGCAAATATCCACTTGTAGATACTACAAGAAGAGTGTTTCAAAACTACTCAATCAAAAGAAAGGTTCAACACTGTGAAATGAATGCACACATAAAAAAGAAGTTCCTCAGAATGCTTCTTTCAAGTTTTTATGTGAATATATTTCCTTTTTCAATGTATGCCTCAAAGCATTCCAAATATCCATTTGCAAATAGTACAGAAAGACAGTTTCCAAACTGCTCAATCAAAAGAAAGGTTCAACTCTGTGAGATGAATGCACACATCAGAAGGCAGTTTCTCAGAATGTTTCCGTCTAGTGCTTATCTGAAGATATTTCCTATTTCCCCAGAGGCTTCAGTGGTCTGACAAATATCCCTCTACAGAGTCTACAAAACGACTGTTTCCAAACTGCTCAATCAATACAAAGGTTCAAGTGTGTTAAATGAATGCACACTTCAAAAAGAAGTTTCTCAGAATGCTTCTGTCTATTTTTTATGTGAAGATATTTCTTTTTCACCATAGGTCTCAAAGCACTCCAAATATCCACTTGCAGATTCTACGAAAAGACTGATTCCAAAGTGCCCAATCAAAAGAAAGTTTCAACACTGTGAGATTAAAGCACACATCAGAAATAATTTTCTCAGAAATTTTCTGTTTAGTTTTTATGTGAAGATATTTCCTATTACCCCATAGGCCTCAAAGGGCTCACAAATACCCCTTCGCAGATTCTACAAAATGACTGGTTCCAAACAGTTCAATCAAAAGAAAGTTCAACTCTGTGAGATGAATGCACACATCACAAAGAAGTTTCTTAGAATGCTTCTGTCTAATTTCTATGTGAAGATATCACCTTTTCGACTATAAGTCACAAAGCACTCCAAATATCCACCTGCAGATTCAACAAAAAGAGTTTTTCAAAGCTGCTCAATCAAAAGAAAGGTTCAACTCTGTGAGATGAATGCACACATCACAAAGAAGTTTCTCAGAATGCTTCTTTCTAGTTTTTATGTGAAGATATTTCCTTTTCCACCATAAGAAGCAAAGGGCTCCAAATACCCACTTACAGATTCTACAAAAACAGTATGTCCAAACTGCTCAATTGACAATAAGGTTCAACTCTGAGATATGAATGCACACATCGCAAAGTAGTTTCTCAGAATGCTTCTGTCTAGTTTTTATGTAAAGATATATTCCTTTCCACCACAAGTGGCAAAGCACTCAAAACATCCACTTTCAGAATCTACAAAAAGAGTGTTTCAAAACTGCTCCATCAAAAGAAAGTTTCAACTCTGTTAGTAGAATGTAGACATCAAAAAGAAGTTTCTCAGAATGCTTCTATATAGTTTTTATGGGAAAATATTTCCTTTTCCACCATAGGCCTCAAAGCGCTCTAAAAATCCCCTTGCAGGTTTTACAAAAAGAGTGTTGCAAAACTGCTCAATAAAAAGAAAGGTTCAACTCTGTGAGATGACTGCACACATCACAAAGAAGTTTCTCAGAATGCTTCCTTCTAGTTTTTATGTGAATATATTTCTTTTCCACCATAAGCCACAAAGCGCTCCAAATATCCACTTGCACATTTTACAAAAAGAGTGTTTCAAAACTGATCAATCAAAAAATAAATTCAATTCTGTGAGATGAATGCACACATCACAAAGAAGTTTGTCAGAATTCTTCTGTCTCTTTTTTATGTTAAGATATTACCTTTTCCAACATAGGTCTCAAAGTACTCCAAATATCCAATTGCAGTTTCTACAAAAACAGTGTTTCACAACTGCTCAATCAAAAGAAAGGTTCAACACTGTGAGGTGAATGCACACATCACAAAGAAGTTTCTCAGAGTGCTTCTGTTTACTTCGTATGTGAAGATATGTCTTTTCCACCATAGGCCTCAAAGCGCTCCAAGTATTCACTTGCAGATTGTACAAAATGAGTGTTTCAACAATGGTCAATTAAAAGAAAGATTCAAATCTGTGAGATGAATGCAAACATCACAAAGAAGTTTCTCAGAATGCTCCTGCTTAGTTTTTATGTGAAGATATTTCCTTTTACCATAGGCCCCAAGGCTCACCAAACATCCCCTTGCAGATCCTACAAAAGGACTGTTTCAAAACTGTTCAATCAAAAGAAGGGTTCAGCTCTGTGAGATGAATGCACACATCAAAAAGAAGTTTCTCAGAATGCTTCTGTCAAGTTTTTATATGAAGATACTTCCTTTTCCACCATAGGCCTCAAAGCGCTCCAAATATCCATCTGCAGATTCTACAAGAAGAGTGCTTCAAAACTGCTTAATCAAAAGATAGTTTCAACCCTGTGAGTTAAATACACACATCACAAATAAGTTTCTCAGAATGCTTCTTTCTGATATTTATGTGAAGATATCTCGTTTTCCACTACAGGCTTCAATCTCCTCCAAATATCCGTTGGCAGATACCACAAAAAGAGTGTTTCAAAACTCCTCAATCAAAAGAATTGTTCAACTCTGTGAATTGAATGCACACATCAAAAAGGAGTTTTTCACAATGCTTCTGTTTAGTTTTTCTGAAGATATTTCCTTTTCCACCATAGGCCCCAAAGATCTGCAAACATCCACAGGCAGATTCTGCAAAAGAGCGTTTCAAAACAATCAAAAGAAAGTTTTAACACTGTGAATTGAATGCACTCATCACAAATAAGTTTCTCAGAATGCTTCTGTCTAGTTTTTATGTGAAGATATGTCCTTTCCCACCGTATGCCTGAATCCTCACCAAATATACATTTGAAGATGCTACAAAAAGAGTGTTTCAAAACTGATCAATCAAAGGAAAGGTTCCATTCTGTGAGTTGAATGCACACATCACAAAAAAGTTTCTCAGATTATTTCTGAGTGTTTTTATGTGAAGATATTTCCTTTTCCATCATAGGCCCCAAAGTGCTCCAAACATCCAAAGGCAGATTCAACAAAAAGAGTGTTTCAAAACTGTTCTACCAAAAGAAATCTTCAACTCTGTGAGATGAACACACACATCAGTAAGAAGTTTCTCAAAATGCTTCTGTCTAATTTTTATATATCCTTTTCCACGATTGACCTCAAGGTGCTCCAAATATCCACTTGCAGATTCTACAAATAGAGGGTTTAAAAACTGCTCAGTCAAAAGGAAGGTTAAATTCTGTGAGATGAACGCACACATCAGAAAAAAATTTCTTAGAATACTTCTGTCTAGTTTTTATGTGAAGATAATTGCTTTTTCTCCATGGGCCTGAAACGCTCCAAATATCCAATTGCAGATTCTACAAAAAGAGTATTTTAAAACTGCTCAATCAAAAGAAAGGTTCAACACTGTGAGATCAATGCACACATCACAAAGAAGTTTCTCAGAATGCTTCTGTCTTGTTTTTATGTGAAGATATTTCCTTTTCCACTGCAGGACTCAAAGCGATCCATATATGCACTTGCAGATTCTACAAAAAGAGTGTTTCAAAACTGCCCAATCAAAAGAAAGTTTCAACTCTTTGAGATGAATGTCCACATCATAAA
Source organism: Pongo abelii (assembly GCF_028885655.2). Classification (NCBI taxonomy): domain Eukaryota; kingdom Metazoa; phylum Chordata; class Mammalia; order Primates; family Hominidae; genus Pongo; species Pongo abelii. Next base: position 11,931,973 of record NC_071999.2, read on the forward strand.
GAACTTTGTCAGAATGCTTTTGTCTAGTTTTTACGTGAAGATATTTCCTTTTGCAACATAGGCCTCAAAGTGCTCCAATCACCACTTGCAGATTCTACAAAAAGAGTGCTTCAAAACTGCTTAATTAATAGAGAGGTTCAACTGTGTGAGATGAATGCACACATTACAAAGCAGTTTCTCTGAATGCTCCTGTCAAGTTTTTACGTGAAGATATTTCCTTTTCCAGTAAATGTTGCATATCATGCAAAATATCCACTTGCAGATTCAACAAAAACTGTGTTTTAAAACTGCTCAATCAAAATAAAGGTTCAACCTTGTGGGTTGAATGCACACACCACAAAGAACTTTCTCAGAAAGCTTCAGTCTACTTTTCACGTGAAGACATTTCCTTTTCCACCATAGACCTCAAAGAGCTCCAAATATCCACTTGCAGATTGTAGAAAAAGAGTGTTTCAACACTGCTCAATTAAAAAAAAGATTCAACACTGAGAGATGAATGCTAATATCACAAAGAAGTTTCTCAGAATTCTCATGTTTAGTTTTTATTGGAAGATATTACCTTTTTCACCATAGGCCCTAAGGCGCTCCAAACATCCACTTGTGGATTGTTCAAAAGGACTGTTTCAAAACTGCTCAACCAAAAGAAGGTTTCAACTCTGTGAGATGAATGCACACATCACAAAAAAGTTTCTCAGAATGCTTCTGTCAAGTTTTTACGTGAAAATATTTCCTTTTCCACCATAGGCCTCAATCCACTCCACATATCCATTTGCAGATACTACAAAAAGACTGTTTCAAAACTGCTCAATCAAAAGAAAGTTTCAACTCTGTGAGTTGAATGTGAACATCACAAAGAAGTTTCTCAGATTACTACTGTGTTGTTTTTATTTGAAGATGTTTCCTTTTCCACCATAGGCCCCAATGCGCTCCAAACATCCACCTGCAGATTCTACAAAAAGAGTGTTTCAAAACTGCTCTATCAGAAGAAAGGTTCAACTCTGTGAAATGAATGCAAACATCACAAAGAAGCTTCTCAGAATGCTTCTGTCTAATTTTTATGTGAAGATATTTCCTTTTCCACCAAAGGGCTCAAAGTGCTCCAAATATCCACTTGCAGATTCTAAAAAAAACAGTGTTTCAAAACTGCTCAATAAATAGAAATGGTCAACTCTTTGGGATGAATGCACACAAGAAAAAGAAGTTTCCCAGACTGCTTCTGTCTGATCTTTATATGAAGATATTTCCTTTTTCAGCATTGACCTCAGAGATCTTCAAATATCCACTTGAAGATTCTTCAAATAGATTGTTTAAAAACTGTTCAATCAAAAGAAAGGTTCGACTCTGTGAGATGAAGGCAAATATCACATAGATGTTTGTCCAAATGCTTTTGTCTAGTTTTTATGTGAAGATATTTCCTTTTCCAACATAGGTCTGAAAGCTCTCCAAATATCCACTTGCAGATTGTACAAAAAGAATGTTTCAAAAATGCTGAATAAAAAGAAATTTTCAAGTCGGTGAGATGAATGCACACATCAAAAAGAAGTTTCTCAGAATGCTTCTGTCCAGTTTTTATGTGAAGATATTTCTTTTTCCACCTTAGGCCGCAAAGTGCTCCTCATATCCACTTGCAGAGTCTACAAAAAATGTATTTCAAAACTGCTCAAACAAAAGAAAGTTTCAACTCTGTGAGTTGAAACCAGACATCACAAAGTAGTTTCTCAGAATGCTTCTGTCTTGTTTTTATGAGAAGATTTTTCCTTTTCCACAATAATCCATAAAGTGCTCCAAATATCCACTTGCAGATTCCACAAAAGGAGTGATTCAAAACTGCTCAATCAAAAGAAAGATTCAACTCTGAGAGATGAATGCACACATAGCAAAGTAGTTTCTCAGAATGATTCTGTCTAGTTTATTGGGAAGATATTTCCTTTTCCACCATAGGCCCCAAAGGGCTCCAAATATCCACTTTCAGATTGCACAAAAAGTGTGTTTCAAAACTTCTTAATCAAAAGAAAGGTTGAAATCTGTGAGATGAATGCACACATCACAAAGAAGCTTCTCAGAATGCTTCTGTCTAGCTTTTATGTGATGGTATTTCCTTTTACACCATAGGCCCAAAATCACTCACACTATCTGCTTGCAGGTACTACGAAAAGAGTGTTTCAAAACTGCTCAAACAAAAGAAAGGTTCAACTCTGTGAGATGAATGCACACATCACAAAAAAGTTTCTGAGAATGATTCTGTCTGGTTTTTATGTGAAGGTGTTCCCTTTTCCACCAGAGGCCTCAAAGGGATCCAAATATCCAATTGCAGATTCTACACAAAGATAGTTTAACAACAGTTCAATCAAAAGAAAAGTTCAACTCTCTGAGATGAATGCACACATCACAGAGAAATTTGTCAGAATTCTTCTCTTTAATTTTTATGTGAAGATATTTCCTTCTCCACCATAGGCCTCAAAGCGCTCCAAATATCGACTTGCAGATTCAACAAAAAGACTGTTTGAAAACTTCTCAATCAAAAGAGAGGTTGAAATCTGTGAGATGAATGCATACATCACAAAGAAGTTTCACAGAGTGCTTCTGTCTACCTTTTATTTGAAGAAATTTCCTTTTCCAACATAGGCCACAAAACGCTCCAAATATACAGTTGCAGACTCTAAAGAAAGAGTGTTTCAAGCTCCTCAATCTAAAGAAAGGTTCAACTCTGTGAGTTGAATGCACTCATCAGAAAGATATTTGTTATAATGCTTCTGTGTCATTTTTAAGTGAAGATATTTCCTTTTCCGCCATAGGCCTCAAAGCACTCCAAATATCCACTTGCAGATTCTACAAAAAGAGTGTTTCAAAACTGCTCAATCAAAAGAAAGGTTCAACACTGTAAGATGAATGCACACATCACAAAGGAGTATCTCAGAATGCTTCTGTGTAGTTTTTATGTGAAGAGATTTCCTTTTCCAGCATAGGACTCAAAGAACTCTGAATCTCCAATTGCAGATTCTACAAATACAGTGTTTAAAAGCTGCTCAATCAAAAGAAAGTTCGAACTCTGCAAGATGAAAGTACACATCATGGAGAAGTTTCTCAGATTCTTCTGTGAAGTTTTTATGTGAAGATATTTCTTTTCCACCATAGGCCTCAAAGCGCTCCAAATATCCACTTACAGATTCCACAAAAAGAGTGTTTCAAAACTGTTCAATGAAAAGAGAGTTTCAATTCTGTGAGATGAATGCACACATCACAAAGAGGTTTTTCAGAATGCTGCTGCCTAGTTTTTATGTGAAGATACTTCCTTTTCCACAATAGTCTACAAAGCGCTCCAAATACACATTAGCAGATTCTGCAAAAAGAGTTTTTCAAAACCGCTCAATCAAAAGAAATGTTCACCTCTGTGAGATGAATGCACACATCACAAAGAAGTTTCTCAGAAAGCTTCTGTGTAGTTTTTATGTGAAGATATTTCATTTTCCACCATTGTCCCCAAAGCGCTCCAAATATCCCCAGCAGATTCTATAAAGAGTGTTTCAAAACTGCTCAGTCAAAAGAAATCTTCAACTCTGTGAGATGAACACACACATCACAAAGCAGATTCTCAGAATGTTTCTAATTTTTATGTGAAGATATTTCCTTTTCCACCGTAGGTCTCAATGCCCTCAAAATATCCACTTGCAAATTCTACAAAAAGTGTATTTCAAAACTGCTCAATCAAAGAAAGGATCAACTCCATGAGATGAATGAACACATCACAAAGAAGTTTCTCAGAATGTTTCTGTCTAGTTTTTATGTGAAGATATTTCCTTTTCCACGATAGGCCTCAGAGCACTCCAATTATCAACTTGCAGATTCTACAAAAAGAGTGTTTCAAATCTGCTCAATCGAAAGAATGGTTTAAATCTGTGAGATGAATGCACACATCACAAAGAAGTTTCTCAGAATGCTTCTGTCTAATTATCATGTGAAGATATTTCCCTTTCCATAGAGGCCACAAAGAACTCCAAATATCCACTTGCAGGTTCTACAAAAAGAGTGTTTCAAACCTGCTCAATCAAAATAAAGGTTCAGCCCTGTGAGATGAATGCACACATCACAAAGTTGTGTCTCAGAATGCTTCTGTCTGGTGTTTATGTGAAGATATTTCTTTTGCACCTTAGGCCCCTATCTACTTGCAGATTGTACAAAAACAGTGTTTCAAAACTGCTGTATCTACAGCAGTGTTCAACGTTGTGAGATGAATGCACACATCACAAAGAAATTTCTCAGAATGCCTCTGTCTTGTTTTTAAGTGAAGATGTTTCCTTTTCCATTGTAGGCCTCAAATTGATCCAAATATCCACTTGCAGACTCTCCAAAAAGAGTGTTTGAAAACTGCTCTATGAAAAGATTGTTTCAACTCTGTGAGATGAAGGCACAGATCACAATGAAGTTTCTCAGAATGCTTCTGTTTAGCTTTTAAATGAAGATATTTCCTTTTCCACCATAGACCTCAAAGCACTTGAAATATCCACTTGCAGATTCTACAAAGGAGTGTTTCAAAACTATTGAACCAAAAGAAAGTTTCTACTCTGTGAGATGAATGCACACATTACAAAGAGGTTTCTCAGAATGCTTCTGTCTAGTTTTTAGGTTAAAATATTTCCTTTTCCACCATAGGCTGCAAATCTCTCCAAATATCCACTTGCAGTTTCTACAAAAAGAGTTTTTCTAAACTGCTCAATCAAAAGAAAGGTTCAACTCTGTGAGTTGAATGCACATATCACTAAGAAGTTTCTCAGAACACTTTTGTCTAGTTTCTGTGTGAAGTCATTTCCTTTTCCACCATACGCCACAAATCGCTAAAAATATCAAGTTGCAGACTCTACAAAAGAGTGTTTCAAAACTGCTCAATCAAGAAAGGTTCAACTCTGTAAGATGAATGCAAACATCACAAAGAAGTCTCTCAGAATGCTTCTGTCTAGTTTTTATGTAAAGATATTTCCTTTTTCACCATGGGCTGCAAAGCGCCCCAAATACCCACATGCAGAATCCATAAAAAGAGGGTTTCAAAACTGCTCAATATATAGAAAGGTTCTACTCTGTGAGATGAATGCACACATCACTAAGATGTTTCTCAGAATACTTCTATCTAGTTTTTATGTGAAGATATTACCTTTTCCACCTTAGGCCTCAAAACGCTCCAAATATCCACTTGCAGATTCTACAAAAAGAGTGTTTCAAAACTGCTCAATCAAAAGTAAGGTTTCACTCTGTGCAATGAATGCACACATCACAAACAAGGTTCTGTGAATGCTTCTGTCTTTTTTTTATGTGAAGATATTTCTTTTCCACCTTAGCACTCAAAGTGCTGCAAATATGCTCTTTCAGACTCTACAAAAGGAGTGTTTCAAAACTGCTCAATCAAAAGAAAGTTTCAACTCTGTGAGATGAATGTGCACATCACAAATAAGTTTCTCAGAATGCTTCTTTGTAGTATTTATGCGAAGATATTTTGTTTTCCACTGGAGGCCACAAAGTGCTCCAAATATCCACTTGCAGATTCTACAAAAAGAGTGTTTCAAAACTGCTCAACCTAAAGAAAGTTTCAACTCTATGAATTGAATGCACACTTCACAAAGAAGTTTCTCAGAATGCTTCTGTCTAGTTTTTATGTGAAGATATTTCCTTTTCCACCATAGGCCTCAAAGCGCTCTAAGTATCCAGTTTCAGAAGCTACCAAAAGATTGTCTCCACACTGCTGAATCAAAAGAATGATTCAACTGTGTCAGTTGAATACACACATCACAAGGAAATTTCTCAGAATGCTTCTGTCTTGTTTTTATGTGAGGATATTTCCTTTTCCACCATAGACCTCAAAGCCCTCCAAGTATCCACCTGCAGATTCTATAAAAAGAGTGTTTCAATACAGCTTAAACAAAAGAAAAGTTCAACTGTGTGAGATAAATGTATACGTTAAAACCAGCTTCTCAGAAAGCCTCTGTCAAGTTTTTATATGAAGGTATTTTCCTTTCCACTGTAGGCCTCAAATCGCTCCAAATATCCACTTGCAGATTCTACAGAAAGTGTGCTTCAAAACTGCTCAATCAAAAGAAAGTTTCAACTCTGTGAGTTGAATGCGCACATCAGAAAGAAGTTTCTCAGATTACTTGTGTGTAGATTTTATGTGAAGATGTTTCCTTTTCCACCGTAGGCCGCAAAGTGTTCCAAATATCCACTTACAGATTCTGCAAAAAGAGAGATTCAATACTACCCAATCAAAGGATAGGTTCAACCCTGTGACATGAATGCACACATCACAAAGAAGTTTCTGAGACTTATTCTGTGTAGTTTTTAGGTGAAGATTGTTGCTTTTCCACAGTAGGCCACAAAGGGCTCCAAATATCCACCTGCAGATTCTGCAAAAAGAGAGATTCAAAACTGCTCAGTCAAAAGACAGATTCAACCCTGTGAGTTGAATGCACACATCACAAAGAAGTTTCTGAGAATGCTTCTGTGTAGTTTTTATTTGAAAATATTTCCTTTTCCACAATAGGGCACAAAGTGCTCCAAATATCCACTTGCAGACTCTACAAAAGATATTCAAAACTGCTCAATGAGAAGATAAGTTCAACTCTGTGAGTTGAATTCACACTTCACAAAGAAATTTCTACGAATGCTTCTGTCTAATTTTTAGGTGAAGATATTTCCCTTTCCAAAATAGGCCTCAAAGGGCTCCAAATATCCACTTGCAGATTCTACAAAAAGAGTATTTCCAAGCTGCTCAATGAAAAGAAAGTTTCAAACCTGTGAGATGAATGTATGCATCACAAAGAAGTTTCTCAGAATTTTTTCTGTAGTTTTAATTGGAAGATATTTCCTTTTCCACCATAGGCTGCAAAGGGTGCCAAATATCCACTTACAGATTCTGCAAAAAGAGAGATTCAAAATTGCTCAATCAAAAGATAGGTTCAACTCTGTGAGTTCAATGCACACCTCACAAATAAGTTTCTCAGAATGCTTCTGTGTAGTTTTTATTTGAAGATATTCCCTTTTCCACAATAGGACTCCGAGATCTCTGAACATCCACTTGTAATTTCTACAAAAAGAGATTCAAAACTGCTCAATCAAAAGATTGGTTCATCTCTGTGTCTTCAATGCACACATCACAAAGAAGTTTGTCAGAATGATTCTGTGTAGTTTTTATGTGAACATATTTGATTTTCCAGTTAGCCTCACAGTGCTCCAAATATCCACTTGCAGATTCTACAAAAAGAGAGACTCAAAACTGCTCAATCAAAAGATAGATTCAACACTCTTAGTTGAATGCACGCATAACGAAGAAGTTTTTGAGAATGCTTCTGTTAATTTTGTTATTTGAAGATATTTCCTTTTCCACCATGGGCAAAAGGCACACAAAATACCACTTGCAGCTTCTATAAAAAGTGTGAACTGAAGATGGCCGAATAGGAAAAGCTCCGATCTACAGCTCCCAGTGTGAGCTATGCAAAAGAGAGGTGATTTCTGCATTTCCATCTGAGGTACCAGGTTCATCTCACTAGGAAGTTCCAGACAGTGGGTGCAGGTCAGTGGGTGCACGCACCGTGCGTGAACTGAAGAAGGGCGAGGCATTGTCTCACTCGGGAAGCACAAGGGGTCAGGGAGTTCTCTTTCCTACTCAAAGAAAGGGGTGACAGACGGCACCTGGAAAATCGGGTCACTCCTACCCGAATACTGTGCTTTTCTGAAGGGCTTAAAAAACGGCGCCCAGGAGATTGTATCCCGCACCTGGCTCAGAGGGTTCTACGCCCGCGGAGTCTCACTGATTGCTAGCACAGCAGTCTGAGATCAAACTGCAAGGCGGCAGCGAGGCTGGGGGAGGGGCGCCCGCCATTACCCAGGCTTGCTTAGGTAAACAAAGCAGCTGAGAAGCTCGAACAGGGTGGAGCCCACCACAGCTCAAAGAGGCCTGCCTGCCTCTGTAGGCTCCACCTCTGGGGGCAGGGCACAGACAAACAAAAAGACAGCAGTAACCACTGCAGACTTAAATGTCCCTGTCTGACAGCTTTGAAGAGAGCAGTGGTTCTCCCAGCATGCAGCTGGATATCTGAGAATGGGCAGACTGCCTTCTCAAGTGGGCCCCTGACCCCTGAACCACGAGCAGCCTAAGTGGGAGGCACCCCCCAGTAGGGGCAGACTGACACCTCACACGGCCGGCCGGGTACTCCAGCAAACCTGCAGCTGAGGGTCCTGTCAGTTAGCAGGAAAAATGACAAACGGAAAGGACATCCACACCAAAAACCCATCTGTACATCACCATCATCAAAGACCAAAAGTAGATAAAACTACAAAGATGGGGAAAAGCAGAGCAGAAAAACTGGAAACTCTAAAAAGCAGAGTATCTCTCCTCCTCCAAAGGAACGCAGTTCCTCACCAGCAATGGATCAAAGCTGGGTGGAGAATGACCTTGACGAGCTGAGAGAAGAAGGCTTCAGACTATCAAATTACTCTGAGCTATGGGAAGATATTCAAACCAAAGGCAAAGGAGTTGGAAACTTTGAAAAAAATTTAGAAGAATGTATAACTAAAATAACCAATACAGAGAAGTGCTTAAAGTAACTGATGGAGCTGAAAACGAAGGCTCGAGAACTACGTGAAGAATGCAGAAGCCTCAGGAGCTGATGTGATCAAATGGAAGAAAGGATATCAGCGATGGAAGATGAAATTAATGAAATGAAGTGAGAAGGGAAGTTTAGAGAAAAAAGAATAAAAAGAAACGAGCAAAGCCTCCAAGAAATGTGAGACTATGTGAAAAGACCTAATCTATGTCTGATTGGTGTACCTGAAAGTGACGGGGAGAATGGAACCAAGTTGGAAAACACTCTGCAGGATATTATCCAGGAGAACTTCCCCAATCTAGCAAGGCAGGCCAACATTCAGATTCAGGAAATACAGAGAATGCCACAAAGATACTCCTCGAGAAGAGCAACTCCAAGACACATAACTGTCAGATTCACAGAAGTTGAAATGAGGGGAAAAATGTTAAGGGCAGCCAGAGAGAAAGGTCGGGTTACCCTCAAAGGGAAGCCCATCAGACTAACAGTGGATCTCTCAGTAGAAACTCTATAAGCCAGAAGAGAGTGGGGGCCAATATTCAACAGTCTTAAAGAAAAGAATTTTCAACCCAGAATTTCATGTCCAGCCAAACTAAGCTTCATAAGTGAAGGAGAAATAAAATCCTTTACAGACAAGCAAATGCTGAGAGATTTTGTCACCACCAGGCCTGTCCTAAAAGAGCTCCTGAAGGAAGCGCTAAACATGGAAAGGCAAAACCGGTACCAGCCGCTGCAAAATCATGCCAAAATGTAAAGACCATCGAGACTAGGAAGAGACTGCATCAACTATCATGCAAAATAACCAGCTAACATCATAATGACAGGATCAAATTCATACATAACAATATTAACTTTAAATGTAAATGGACTAAATGCTCCAATTAAAAGACACAGACTGGCAAAATTGGATAAAGAGTCAAGACCCATCAGTGTGCTGTATTCAGGAAACCCATCTCACGTGCAGAGACAAACATAGCCTCAAAATAAAAGGATGGAGGAAGATCTACCAAGCAAATGGAAAACAAAAAAAGTCATGGGTTGCAATCCTAGTCTCTGATAAAACAGACTTTAAACCAGCAAAGATCAAAAGAGACAAAGAAGGCCATTACATAATGGTAAAGGGATCAACTCAACAAGAAGAGCTAACTATCCTAAATATATATGCACCCAATACAGGAGCACCCAGATTCATAAAGCAAGTCCTGAGTGACCTACAAAGAGACTTAGACTCCCACACATTAATAAAGGGAAATTTTAACACTCCACTGTCAACTTTAGACAGATCAATGAGACAGAAAGTCAACAAGGACACCCAGGAATTGAACTCAGCTCTGCACCAAGTGGACCTAATAGACATCTACAGAACTCTCCACCACAAATCAACAGAATATACATTTTTTTCAGCACCACACCACAACTATTCCAAAATTGACCTCATAGTTGGAAGTAAAGCTCTCCTCAGTAAATGTAAAAGAACAGAAATTATAACAAACTATCTCTCAGATCACAGTGCAATCAAGCTAGAACTCAGGATAAAGAATCTCACTCAAAACTGCTCAACTACATGGAAACTGAACAGCCTGCTTCTGAATGACTACTGGATACATAACGAAATGAAGGCAGAAATGAAGATGTTCTTTGAAACCAACGAGAACCAAGACACAACATACCAGAATCTCAGGGATGCATTCAAAGCAGTGTGTAGAGGGAAATTTATAGCACTAAATGCCCACAACAGAAAGCAGGAAAGATCCAAAATTGACACCCTAACATCACAATTAAAAGAACTAGAAAAGCAAGAGCAAACACATTCAAAAGCTAGCAGAAGGCAAGAAATAACTAAAATCAGAGCAGAACTGAAGGTCATAGAGACACAAAAAACCCTTCAAAAAATTAATGAATCCAGGAGCTGGTTTCTTGAAAGGATCAACAAAATTGAAAGACCACTAGCAAGATTAATAAAGAAAAAAAGAGAGAAGAATCAAATAGATGCAATAAAAAATGATAAAGGGGATATCACCACCAATCCTACAGAAATACAAACTACCATCAGAGAATACTACAAACACCTCTACGCAAATAAACTAGAAAATCTAGAAGAAATGGATAAATTCCATGACACATACACTCTCCCTAGACTAAACCAGGAAGAAGTTGAATCTCTGAATAGACCAATAACAGGAGCTGAAATTGTGGCAATAATCAATAGCTTACCAACCAAAAAAAGTCCAGGACCAGATGGATTCACAGCCGATTTCTACCGGAAGTACAAGGAGCAGCTGGTACTATTCCTTCTGAAACTATTCCAATCAACAGTAAAAGAGGGAAACCTCCCTAACTCATTGTATGAGGCCAGCATCATCCTGATATCAAAGCCGGGCAGAGACACAACCAAAAAAGAGAATCTTAAACCAATACCCTTGATGAACATTGATGCAAAAATCCTCATTAAAACACTGGCAAACTGAATCCAGCAGCACATCAAAAAGCTTATCCACCATGATCAAGTGGGCTTCATCCCTGGGATGCAGGGCTGGTTCAATATACACAAATCAATAAATGTAATCCAGAATATAAACAGAACCAAAGACAAAAACCACATGATTATCTCAATAGATGCAGAAAATGCCTTTGACAAAATTCAACAACACTTCATGCTAAAAACTCTCAATAAATTAGGTATTGTTGGGGCATATCTCTAAATAATAAGCGCTATCTATGACAAACCCACAGCCAATATCATACTGAATGGGCAAAAACTGGAAGCATTCCCTTTGAAAACTGGCACAAGACAGGGATGCCCTCTCTCACCACTCCTATTCAACATAGTGTTGGAAGTTCTGGCCAGGGCAATTAGGCAGGAGAAGGAAATCAAGGGTATTCAATGAGGAAAAGAGGAAGTCAAATTGTCCCTGTTTGCAGACGACATGATTGTATATCTAGAAAACTCCATTGTCTCAGCCCAAAATCTCCTTAAGCCGATAAGCAACTTCAGCAAAGTCTCAGGTACAAAATCAATGTACAAAAATCACAAGCATTCTTACACACCAACAACAGAAAAACAGAGAGCCAAATCATGAGTGAACTCCCATTCACAATTGCTTCAAAGGTAATAAAATACCTAGGAATCCATCTTACAAGGGATGTGAAGTACCTCTTCAAGGAGAACTACAAACCACTACTCAAGGAAATAAAAGAGGATACAAACAAATGGAAGAACATTCCATGCTCATGGGTGGGAAGAATCAATATCGTGAAAATGGCCATACTGCCCAAGGCAATTTACAGATTCAATGCCATCCCCATCAAGCTACTAATGACTTTCTTCACAGAATTGGAAAAAACTTCTTCAAAGTTCATATGGAACCAAAAAACAGCCACATCACCAAGACAATCCTAAGCCAATAGAACAAAGCTGGAGGCATCACACTACCTGACTTCAAACTATACTACAAGTCTACAGTTACCAAAAGAGCATGATACTGGTACAAAAACAGAGATATAGATCAATGGAACAGAACAGAGCCCTCAGAAATAACACCACACATCTACAACTATCTGATCTTTGATAAACCTGAGAAAAACAAGCAATGGGGAAAGGATTCCCTATTTAATAAATGGTGCTGGGAAACTGGCTAGCCATATGTAGAAAGCTTAAACTGGATCCCTTCTTTACACTTTATACAAAAATCAATTCAAGATGGATTAAAGACTTAAACGTTAGACCTAAAACCATAAAAACCCTAGAAGGAAACCTAGGCATTACCAATCAGGACATAGGCATGGGCAAGGGCTTCATATCTAAAACACCAAAAGCACTGGCAACAAAAGCCAAAATTGACAAATTGGATCTAATTAAACTAAAGAGCTTCTGCACAGCAAAAGAAACTACCATCAGAGTGAACAGGCAACCTACAAAATGGGAGAAAATTTTCACAACTTACTCATCTGACAAAGGGCTAATATCCAGAATCTACAATGAACTCCAACAAATTTAAAAGAAAAAAACCAAAGAACCCCATCAAAATGTGGGTGAAGGACATGAACAGACACTTCTCAAAAGAAGACATTTATGCAGCCAGAAAACACATGAAAAAATGCTCACCATCACTGGCCATCAGAGAAATGCAAATCAAAACCACAATGAGATACTATCTCACACTAGTTAGAATGAAAATCATTAAAAAGTCAGGAAACAACAGGTGCTGGATAGGATGTGGAGAAATAGGAACACTTTTACACAGTTGGTGGGACTCTAAACTAGTTCAACCATTGTGGAAGTCAGTGTGGCAATTCCTCAGGGATCTAGAACTAGAAATTCCATTTGACCCAGCCATCCCATTACTGGGTATATACCCAAAGGACTATATATCATGCTGCTATAAAGACACATGCACATATAAGCAACCCAAATGTCCAAAAATGATAGACTGGATTAAGAAAATGTGGCACATATACACCATGGAATACTATACAGCCATATAAAATGATGAGTTCATGTCCTTTGTAGGAACATGGATGAAATTGGAAATCATCATTCTCAGTAAACTATCACAAGAACCAAAAACCAAACACTGCATATTCTCACTCATAGGTGGGAATTGAACAATTAGAACACATGGATACAGTAAGGGGATCATCACACTCTGGGGACTGTTGTGGGGTGGGTGGAGGAGAGAGGGACAGCATTGGGAGATATACCTAATGCTAGGTGGGGAGTTAGTGGGTGCAGCGCACCAGCATGGCACGTGTATACATATTTAACTAACCTGCACATTGTGCACGTGTACACTAAAACCTAAAGTATAATAATAATAAATTAATTAATTTAAAAAAGTGTGAACTGCTGAGTCATAAGATAGCTTCAAACTTGTGGGATGAATGCACACATCACAAAGAAGTTTCTCACAATGTTTCTGTGTAGTTTTTTTTTTTTTGAAGATATTTCCTTTTCCACTATAGGCCACAAAGGGCTCCCAATATCCACTTGCAGGTTCTGCAAAAAGAGAGACTCAAAACTGCTCAATCAAAAGATAGGTTCAACACTGTGAGTTGAATTCTCACATCCCAAAGAAGTTTCTCAGAATTCTTCTGTGTAATTTTTATGCGAAGGTATTTAGTTTTCCACAGTAGGCCTCAAAGGGCTCCAAATATCCACCTGCAGATTCTACAAAAAGAGAGATTCAAAACTGCTGAATCACAAGATAGGTTCAACCCTTTGAGTTGAATGCATACATCACAAAGAAGTTTCTCTGAATGCTTCTATGTTGCTTTTATTGGAAGATCTATTTTTTCTATCCACTTGCAGATTCTACAAAAAGGGAGATTCAAATCAGCTCAATGAGAAGATAAGTTCAACACTGTGTTTTGAATTCACACCTCACAAAGAAGTTTCTCAGAATACTTCTGTTTAGTATTTAAGTGAAGATATTTCCTTTTCCACAATAGGCCTTGAAGCTCTCCAAACATTCACTTGCTGATTCTGTAAAAAGAGATTGAAAACTGTTCAATGAAATGGTAGGTTCAATTCAGTGAGTTTAATGCAAACATCACAAAGGAGTTTTTCAGAATGCTTCTGTGTACTTTTTCTGTGAACATATTTGATTTTCCTCAGAAGGCGTCACAGCACTCCAAATATCCACTTGTAGATTCTACGAAAAGAGAGATTCAAAACAACTTAATCAAAAATTAGGTTCAACTCTGTGAGTTGAATGCACACATCAGGAAGAAGTTTCTGAGAATGCTTCTGTGTAGGTTTTATTTAAAGATATTTCCTTTTCCACCACAGAGTGCAACGGGCTCCAAATATCCACTTGCAGATTCTACAAAAAGAGAGATTCTAAACTGCTCAATCAAATGACATTTTCAACTCTGTGAGATGAATGCACACATCACAAAAACTTTCTCAGAAGGCTTCTAAGTAGTTTTTATGTGAAGATATTTCCTTTTCCACAATAGGCCTCAAAGGGCTGCAATTATCTACTTGCAGATTCTACAAAAAGGATGTTTCAATACTGCTCAATAAAAAGAAACTTTCAACTCTGTGAGATGAATGTATACATCACAAAGTAGTTTCTCAGAATGCTTCTATCTGGTTTTTATGGGAAGATATATCCTTTTCCACAACAGGCCTCAAAAAGCTGCAAATATCCACTTGCAGTTTCTACAAAAAGAGAGTTTCAAAACTGCTCAATCAAAAGAAAAGTTCAGCTCTGTGAGATGAATGCACACATCACAAAGAAGTTTCTCAGAATGATTCGGTGTAGTTTTTATCTGAAGATATTTGCTTTTCCACAGTAGGCCTCAAAGCGCTCCAAATATCCACTTGCAGATTATACAAAAAGATTGTTTCAAAACTGTTCAATCAGAAGATAGGTTCAACCCTGTGAGATGATGGCACACATCCCAAAGAAGTTTCTCAGAATGTTTCTGTGTAGTTTTTATTTGAAGATATTTCCTTTTCAACCACAGGCCACAATGGGCTCCAAATATACACTTGCAGATTCTGCAAAAAGAGAGATTCAAAACTGCTCAATCAAAAGATAAGTTGAATCCTATGAGGTGAATGCACACATGCCAAAGAAATTTCTCAGAATTCTTCTGTGTAGTTTTTATGTGAAGATATTTGGTTTTCCACAGAAGGCCTCAAAGGGCTCCAAATATCCACCTGCAAATTCTGCAAAAAGAGTTTCTAAACTGCTCAATCAAAAGAAAGGTTCAACTCTGTGGGTTGAATGCACACATCAGAAAGAAGTTTCTCAGAATGCCTCTGTCTACTTTTTATGTGAAGATATTTCCTTTTCCACAATAGGTCAAAAAGGGCTCCAATTATCCACTTGCAGATTCTACAAAAAGAGTGTATCAAAACTGCTCAATCAAAAGAAAAGTTCAACTCTGAGATGAATGCACACATCACAAAGGAGTTTCTCAGAATGCTTCTGTGTAGTTTTTATCTGAAGATACTGGCTTTTCCATGGTAGGCCTCAAAGCGCTCCAAATATCCCCTTGCAGATACTACAAAAAGAGTGCTTGAAAACTGATCAATCATAAGATATGTTCAACCCTGTGAGATGAACGCACATATCAGCAAGTAGTTTCTCAGAATGTTTCTGTGTAGTTTTTATTTCAAGATATTTCCTTTTCCACCATTGGCTGCAAAGGGCTCCAAATATCCACTTGCAGATTCTGCAAAAAGAGAGATTCAAAACTGCTCCATGAAAGAAAGTTTCAAATCTGGGAGTTGAATGCACACATCTCAAAATAGTTTCTCAGAATGCTTCTGTGTAGTATTCATGTGAAGATGTTTGCTTTTCCACCATTGGCCTCAAAGTGCTCCAAATATCCAACTGCAAATTCTGCAAAAAGAGAGATTCAAAACTCATCAATCAAAAGATAAGTTCATTTCTATGAGATGAATGCATACATCACAAAGAAGTTTCTCTGAATACTTCTGTGTCGATTTTATTTGAAGATATTACCTTTTCCACCATAGGGCGCAAAGGGCTCCAAATATCCACTTGTAGATTCTACGAAAAGAGAGATTCGAAACTGCTCAATGAGAAAATAAGTTCAACTCTGTGAGCTGAATGCACACATCACAAAGAGCATTCTCAGAATGCTTCTGTATGGTTTTTATGTGAAGATATAGCTTTTTCCACAATAGGCCTCATAGCTCTCCAAACATCCACTTGCAGATTCTGCAAAAAGAGAGATTCAAAACTGCTCAATCAAAAGAAAGTTTCAATTCTGTGAGTTGAATGCACACATCACAAACAGGTTTCTTAGAATGCTTCTGTGTAGTTTTTATGTGAGCATATTTGATTTTCTACAGTAGGCCTCACAACGCTCCAAATATCCACTTGCAGATTCTACAAAAAGAGAGTTTCAAAACTGCTTAATCAAAACATAGGTTCAACTCTGTGAGTTGAATCTACACATCACAAAGAAGTTTCTCAGAATGCTTCTGAGTAGTTTTTATATGAAGATATTTCCTTTTCTGCAATAGGCTTCAAAGGTCTCCAATTATCCACTTGCAGATTCTACAAAAAGAGCGTTTCAAAACTGCTAAATCAAAAGAAAGGTTCAACTCTGTGAAACAGAAACACACATCACAAGAAAGTTTCTCTGTATGCTTCTATGTAGCTTTTATTTGAAGATATTTCCTTTTCCACCATAGGGCGCAAAGGGCTCCAAATATCCACTTGCATATTCCACAAAAAGAGAGACTCAAAACTGCTCAATGAGAAGATAAGTTTAACTCTGTGAGTTGAATGGACACCTCACAAAGGAGTTTCTCAGAATGCTTCCATGTAGTTTTTTTGTGAAGATATTTCCTTTTACACAATAGGCCTCAAAGATCCCCAAACATCCACTTGCAGATTCTGCAAAAGGAGAGATTCAAAACTGCTCAATCAAACGATAGGTTCAACACTTAGAGATGAATGAACAAATCAGAAAAAGTTTCTCAGAATGCCTCTGTGTACTTTTTCTGTGAATATGTTTGATTTTCCAAAGCAGGCCTCACAACGCTCCAAATATCCACTTGCAGATTCTACAAATAGAGCGATTTGAAACTGCTCAATGTGAAGATAAGTTCAACTCTGTGAGTTGAATGCACACCTCACAAAGAAGTTTCTAAGAATGCTTCTTTTTAGTTTGTATGTGAAGATATTTCCTTTTCAACAATTGGCCTCAAAGCTCTCCATACATCCACTTGCAGATTCTGCAAAAAGAGAGATTCAAAACTGCTCAATCAAAAGATAGGTTTGACTCTGTGAGTTGAATGCACACATCACAAAGAAGTTTCTCAGAATGCTTCTGTGTAATTTTTATGTGAACATATTTGATTTTCCCTAGAAGCCCTCACAGCACTCCAAATATCCACTTGCAGACTCCACAAAAAGAATGTTTCAGAACTGCTCAATCATAAGATAGGTTCAAACTTGTGAGTTGAATACACATCACAAAGAAGTTTCTCAGAATGCTTCTGAGTAGTTTTTATTTGAAGAAATTTCCTTTTCCACCATAGGCCACAAAGGGCTCCAAATATCCACATGCAGATCCTGCAAAAAGAGAGATTCAAAACTGCTCAATCAAAAGACAAGTTCAACTCTGTGAGTTGAGTGCTCACATCCCAAAGAAGTTTCTCAGAATGCTTCTGTGTAGTTTTTATGTGAAGATATTTCCATTGCCACAATATGCCTCAAAGCTCTCCAAACATCCACCTGTAGATTTTGCAAAAAGAGAGATTCAAAACAGATCATTCAAAAGAGAGGTTCAAATATGTGAAATGAATGCACACATCACAGAGAAGTTTCTCAGAATGCTTCTGTGTAGTTTTTAGCTGAAGATATTTGCCTTTCCATGGTAGGCATGAAAGTGATCAAAATATCCACTTGCAGATTCCACAAAAAGAGTGTTTCAAAACTACTCAATCATGAAATATGTTCAACCTTGTGAGATGAATGCACACATCACAGATAAGTTTCTCTGACTGCTTCTGTGTAGTTTTTATGTGAAGATATTTCCTTTTCCACAATAGACCTCAAAGGGCTCCAAATATCCCCTTGCAGATTCTACAAAAATAGTGTTTCAAAACTCCTCAATCAAAAGAAAAGTTCAGCTTTGTGAGATGAATGCACACGTCACAAAGAAGTTTCTCAGAATGCTTCTGTGTAGTTTTTATCTGAAGATATTTGCTTTTCCAAGGTAGGCCTGAAAGCGCACCAAATATCCACTCGCAGATTCTGTAAAAGGAGTGTTTCAAAACTCCTCAATCATAAGATAGGTTGAACCCTATTAGATGAATGCACACATCACAAAGAAGGTTCTCTGAATGTTTCTGTGTAGTTTTTAATTGAAGATATTTTCTTTTCCACCATGGGACCCAATGGACTCCAAATATCCTCTTCCAGATTCTGCAAATAGAGAGATTCAAAACTGCTCAATCAACAGATAGGTTCAACTCTGTGAGTTGAATACACACTTCCCAAAGTAGTTTCTCAGAATGCTTCTGTGTAGTTTTTATGTGAAGAGATTTGCTTTCCCACTGTAGGCCTCAAAAGGCTCCAAATATCCACCTGCATATTCTGCAAAAGGAGAGATTCAAAACTGCTCTATCAAAAGATAAGTTCAACTCTGAGAGTTGATTGCATACATCCCAAAGAAGTTTCTCTAAATAGTACTGTGTAGTTTTTATTTGAAGATATTTCCTTTTCCACTATGGGGCACCAAGGTCTCCAAAAATCCACTTGCCGATTCTACAAAAAGAGAGATTCAAAACTGCTCAATGAAAAGATGGGTTCAGCCCTGTTAGTTGAATGCCTACATAACAAAGAAGTTTCTCTGAATTCTTCTGTGTAGTTTTTATTTGAACATATTTCCTTTTCCACCATAAGTCACAATGGGCTCCAAATATCCACATGCAGATTCTACAAAAAGAGAGATGCAAAACTGCTCAATTAGAAGTTAAGTTCAACTCTGTGTGTTGAATGCACACCTCACAAAGAAGTTTCTCAGAATGCTTCTGTGTAGTTTTTATGTGAAGATATTTCCTTTTCCACCACAATCCTCAAAGCTCTCGAAACATCCACTTGCAGATTCTGCAAAAAGAGACATTCAAAACTTCTCCATCAAAAGATAGGTTCAACTCTGTGAGTTGAATGCACACATGACAAAGAAGTTTCTCAGAGTGCTTCTGTGTAATTTTTATCTGAAGATATTTGCTTTTCCACGGTTGGCCTCAAAGCCCTCCAAATATCCATTTGCAGATTCCACAAAAAGAGTGTTTCAAAGCTGCTCCATCATCAGATAGGTTCAACCCTGTGAGATGAATGCACACATCACAAAGAACTTTCTCAGAATGTCTCTGTGTAGTTTTTATATGAAGATATTTCCTTTTCCACCATAGGGCGCATGGGGCTCCAAATATCCACTTGCAGATTCTGCAAAAAGGGAGATTCAAAACTGTTCAATGAAAAGAAAAGTTCAACTCTGTGAGTTGAATGCATACATCCCAAAGAAGTTTCTCAGAAGGCTTCAGTATAGTTTTTATGTGAAGATATTTTCTTTTCCACAGTAGACCTCAAAGGGTGCCAAACATCCACCTGCCAATTCTGCAAATAGAGAGATTCACAACTGCTCAATCAAAAGATAGGTTCAACACTGTGAGTTGAATGCATACCTCACAAAGAAGTTTCTCTGAATGCTTCTGTGTAGTTTTTATTTGAAGATATTTCCTTTTCCAGCATAGGGCTCAAAGGGCTCAATATATCCACTTGCAGATTTTACAACAAGATAGATTCAAAACTGCTCAATAAGAAGATAAGTTCAACTCTGTGAGTTGAATGCACACCTCACAAAGAAGTTTCTCAGAATTATTCTGTGTAGTTGTCATGTGAAGATATTTCCTTTTCCACAACAGGCCTCGGAGCTCTCCAAACATCCACTTGCAGGTTCTGCAAAAAGAGAAATTCAAAGCTGCTCAATCAAAATCTAGTTTCAACCCTTTGAGTTGAATGCACACATCACAAAGAAGTTTCTCAGAATGCTTGTGTGTAGTTTCTATGTGAGCATATTTGATTTTCCAAAGTAGACCTCACAGCACTCCAAATATCCACTTGCAGATTCTACAAAAAGAGAGATTCAAAACTGCTCAATCAAAACCTAGGTTCAACTATGTGTGTTGAATGCACCCATCCCACAGAAGTTTCCCAGAATCCTTCTGTGTAGTTTTTTTGTGAAGATTTTTTTTCCACAGTACACCTCAAAGGACTCCAATTATCCATTTGCAGATTCTACAAAAAGAGTGAATCAAAATTGCTCTAACAAAAGAAAGGTTCAACTATGTGAGATGACTGCACACATCACAAAGAAGTTTCTCAGAATGCTTCTGTGTAGTTTTTATGTGAATATATTTACTTTTCCACAATAGGCCTCAAAGGGCACAAAATATCCACTTGCAGATTCTGCAAAAAGAGAGATTCAAAACTACTCTATCAAAAGATAGTTTCAACTCTGCGAGTTGAATGCGCACATCCCAAAGAATTTCTCAAAATATTTCTGTGTAGTTCTTACATGAAGATATTTGCTTTTCCACAGTAGGCCTCAAAGGGCTCCAAATAGCCACCTGCAGATTCTGCAAAAAGAGAGATTCAAAACTGCTCAATGAGAAGATAAGTTCAACAGTGTGAGTTGAATGCACACCTCACAAAGAAGTTTCTCAGAATGCTTCTGTGTAGTTTTTATGTGAAGATATTTCCTTTTCCACAATAGTCCTCAAAGCCCTCCAAACATCCACCTGCAGATTGTGCAAAAAGAGAGTTTCAAAACTGCTCAATCAAAAGATAGGTTCAAGTCTGTGAGTTGAATGCATACATCACAAAGAAGTTTCTCTGCATGCTTCTGTGTAACGTTTATTTGAAGATATTTCCTTTTCCACCATAGGGTCCAAAGGGTTCCAAATATCCACGTGCAGATTCTACAAAAAGAGAGATTCTGAAATGCTCAATCAAAAGATAGATTCAACTCTGTGAGTTAAATGCACACATCACAAAGAAGTTTCTTAGAATGCTTCTGAGTAGTTTTTATCTGAAGATATTTCCTTTTCCACAATAGGCCTCATAGGGCTCAAATTATCCACTTGCAGATTCTAGAAAAAGATTGTTTCAAAACTGCTCAATCAAAAAAAAGTTTCAACTCAGTAAGATGAATGCACACATCACAAAGTGGTTTTTCAGAATGCTTCTGTGTAGTTTTTATCTGAAGATATTTGGTTTTCCACGGTAGGCCTCAAAGGGCTCCAAATATTCACTTGCAGATTCTACAAAGAGAGTGTTTCAAAACTTCTCAATGATAAGATCAGTTTAACGCTGTGAGATGAGTGCACTCCTCAAAAAGATTCTCAGAATGTTTCTGCGCAGTTTTTATTTGAAGATATGTCCATTTCCACCATAGGCTGCAAAGGGCTCCAAATATCCTCTTGCAGACTCTGCAAAAGAGAGATTCAAAACTGCTCAATCAAAAGAAAGGTTCAACACTGTGAGTTGATTGCATACATCCCAAAGAAGTTTTTCTGAATGCTTCTGTGTAGTTTTTATGAGAAGATATTTGCTTTTCCACAATAGGCCTCAAATGTCTCCAAATATCCACCTGCAGATTCTGCAAAAAGAGTGATTCAAAATGGCTAAATCAAAAGACAGGTTCAGCTCTATGAGTTCAATGTATACATCACAGGGAAGTTTCTCTGAATGATTTTCTGTACTTTTTATTTGAAGATATTTCCTTTTCCACCATACGGCACAAAGGGCTCCAAATATCCACTTGCAGATTCTCCAAAAAGGGAGATTCAAAACTGCTCAATGGGAAGATAAGATCAACTGTGTGATTTGAATGTACACCTTGCAAAGAAGTTTCTCAGAATGTTTCTGTGTAGTTTTTATGTGAATATATTTCATTTTCCACAAAGCCTCAAAGCTCTCCAAACATCCACTTGCAGATTCTCCAAAAAGAGAGATCCAATACTTCTCAATCAAAAGATTGGTTCAACTCTGTGAGTTGAATGCACACATCATAAAGAAGTTTCTCAGAATGCTTCTGTGTGGTTTTATTGGAAAGTATTTTATTTTCCACAGTAGGAGTCACAGCGCTCCAAATATCCACCTGCAGATTCTATGAACAGAGAAATCCAAACGGCTCAATAGAAAGGTAGGTACAACTCATTGAGTTGAATGCACACATCACGAAAAGTTTCTTAGAATGCTTCTGAGTAGTTTTCATTTGAAGATATTTCCTTTTCCACAATAGGTAGCAAAGGGCTCCAAATATCCACTTGTAGATCCTTCAAAAAGAGAGATTCAAAACTGCTCAATGAGAAGATAAATTCAACTCTGTTAATTGAATGCACACATTTCAAAGAAGTTTCTGAGAATACTTCTGTGTAGTTTTTATTTGAAGTTATTTCCTTTTCCATCACAGGGCACAAAGTGCTCTAAATATCCACTTGCAGATTCTACAAAAAGAGAGATTCTAAACTGCTCCATCAAAAGATAGATTCAACTCTGTGAATTGAATGCAAACATCACACAGAAGTTTCTCAAAATGCTTCTGAGTAGTTTTTATGTGAAGATATTTCCTATTCCACAGCAGGCCTCAAAGGGCTTCAATTATCCACTTGCAGATTCTACGAAAAGAGTGTGTCAAAACTGCTCAATCAAAAGAAAGTTTCAATTCTGTGAGGTGAATGCACACATCACAAAGAAGTTTCTCAGAATGCTTCTGTGCAGTTTTCATGTGAAGAGATTTCCTTTTCCACCATAGGCAACAAAGGACTGCAAATATTCACTTGCAGCTTCTACAAAAAGAGTGTTCCAAAACTGCTGAATCAAAAGAAAGTTTCAACTCTGTGAGATGAATGCACGCATCCCAAGAAGTTTCTCAGAATTCTTCTGTGTAGTTTTTGTCTGAAGATATTTGTTTTTCCACGGTGGGCCTCATAGCGCTCTAAATGTCCACTTGCAGACTGTACAAAAAGAGTGTTTCAAAACTGCTCAAGCATAAGTTAGCTTCAACCCTGTGAGATGAATGCACATATTGCAATGAAGTTTCTCCAAAAGTTTCTGTGTAGTTTTTATTTGAAGATATTTCCTTTTTCACCATAGGCCACAAAGGGCTAAAAATATCCACTTGCAGATTCCGGAAGAGACAGATTAAAAACTGCTCAATCTAAAGATGGGTTCAACTCTGGGAGTTGAATGCACGCATCACAAAGAAGTTTCTCAGAATCATTCTGTGTAGTTTTTATGTGAAGACATTTGCTTTTCCACTATAAGCCTCAAAGGGCTCCAAATATCCACCTGCAGATTCTGCAAAAAGAGAAATTCAAAACTACGCAATCAAAAGACAGGTTCAACACTGTGAGGTGAATGCACACATCACAAAGTAGTTTCCCTGATTGTTTCTATGTAGTTTTTATTTGAAGATATTTCCTTTTCCACCATATAATGCAAAGGGCTACAAATATCCACTTGCAGATTCTACAAAATGAGAGATTCAAAACTTCTCATTGAGAAGTTCAACTCTATGAGTTGAACACAGAGCTCACAAAGAAGTTTACAGAATGCTTCTGTGTAGTATTTATGTGAAGATATTTCCTTTTCCACAGTAAGATTCAGAGCTCTCCAAACACCCACTTGCAGATTCTGCAAAAAGGGAGATTCAAAACTGCTCAATAAAAAGATAGGCTCAATTCTTTGAGTTGAATGCACACATCCCAAAGAAGTTTCTCAGAATACTTCTGTGCTGTTTTTATGTGAAGATATTTCCTTTTCCATCATAGAGGTCAAAGAGCACCAAATATCCACTTGCAGTTTCTACAAAAAGAGTGTTTCAAAACTTCTCCATTAAAAGAAAGTTACAACTCTGTGAGTTGAATGTTCACATCACAAAGCAGTTTCTGAGAATTCTTCTGAACAGATTTTATGTGAAGATAATTCCCTTTCCACTGAAGGCCTCAAAGCGCTTCAAAAGTCCACTTGCATATCCTACAAAAGGAGTGTTTCAAAACTGCTCAATGAAAAGTTATGTTCAACTCTGTTAGTTGAAAGCACACATCACAAAGAATTTTCTGAGAATGCTTCTGTTTAGTTTTATGTGAAGATAATCCCATATCCAATGAAGGCCTCAAAGTGGTCCAAATATCCACTTGCAGATCCTACAAAAAGAGTGTTTCACAACTTCTCTATGAATAGGTATGTTCAACTTTGTGAGTTGAATGCAAACATAACAAATAAGTTTCTGAGAATGCTTCTGTCTAGTTTTTATAAGAAGATATTACCTTTTCCACCATAGCCCTCAAAGCACTACAAATGTACATTTGCAGATTCTACAAAAAGAGTGTTTAAAAAGTGCTCTATCAAAAGAAATGTTCAACTCTCTGAGTTGAATGCACACATCACAAAGTAGTTTCTAACAATGCTTCTGTTTAGTTTTTATTCCAAGATATTTCCGTTTCCAATGAGGGCTTCAAAGGACTTCAAATTTCCACTTGCAGATTCTACAAAAACAGAATTTCAAAACTGCTCTACGAAAAGCTATGTTCAACTCTGTGAGTTGAATGCACACAACAGAAATAAGTTTCTGAGAATGCTTCTGTCTAGTTTTTATGTGAAGATATTTCCTTTTCAACCGAAGGCCTGAAAGTGCTCAAAATGTCAACTTGGAGATTCTACAAAAAGTTTATTTCAAAACTGCTCTATCAAAAGGAAGGTTCAACTCTGTGAGTTTACTGCACTCAAAACAAAGAAGTTTCTGAGAATGCTTCTGTCTAGTTTATATGTGAAGATATTCCCGTTTCCAACAAAGGCTTCAAAGCAACCCATGTAAACAATTGCAGATTTTACAAAAAGAGTGTTTCAAAACTGCTCTATCAAAAGGAAGGTTCAACTATGTGAGTTGAATGCACACATCACAAAGAAGTTTCTGAGAATGCTTCTGTCTAGTTTTAATGTGAAGATATTTCCTTTTCCACTGAAGGCCTCAAAGCGCTCCAAATGTCTACTTGAAGATTCTACAAAAAGAGAGTTTCAAAACTGCTCTACTAAAAGGAAGATTCAATTCCATGAGTTGAATGAACCCATCACAAGGAAGTTTCTGATAATGCTTCTGTCTAAATTTTATGTGAAGATACTTCCTTTTCTACCATAGGCCTCAAAGCGCTCCAAATATCCACTTGCAGACTCTGCAAAAAACTGTATCAAAATTGCTCTATGTAAGGGAATTTTCAATTCTGTGAGCTGAATGTGCACATCCCAAAGAAGTTTCTGAGAATACTTCTGTCTAGTTTTTATTTGAATATATTCCCTTTTCCAAAAGAGGCTTCAAAGCGCTCAAAATATTCAATTGCAGATTCTTCAAAAAGAATGTTTCAAAACTGCTCTATGAAGAGGAAGGTTCAACTCCGTGAGTTGCATGCACAAATCACAAAGAAGTTTCTGAAAATGCTTCTGTCTAGTTTTTATGTGAAGATATTCCCGATTCCAACGAAGGCCTCCAAGCGTTCCAAATATCCACTTGCAGATTCTACAAACAACTGTTTCTAAACAGCTCTATGTAAGGGAATGTTCAATTCTGTGAGTTGTATGTGCATATCAAAAAGAAGTTTCTTAGAATGCTTCTGTCTAATTTTTATGTGAAGGTATTCCCGTTTCAAATGAAGTCTTCAAAGCTCTCCTAATATCCACTTGCAGATACTACAAAAATTCTGTTTCAAAACTGCACTATCAAAAGAAGTTTTCATCTCTTGGAGTTGAATGGACACCTCACATAGAAGTTTCTGAGAATGCTTCTGTCTGCTTTTTATGTGAAGTTCTACCCATTTCCAATGAAGATGTGAAAAAGGTCCAAATATCCACGTGCAAATTCTAAAAGAAGAGTGTTTCAAAACTGCTCTATCTAAAGGAAGGTTCAGCACTCTGAGTTCAATGCACATATCACAAAGAAGTTTCTGAGAAAGCTTCTGTCTAGTTTTTATTTGAAGATAATACAGTTTCCAATGAATACCTCAAAATGGTCCAAATATCCACTTGCAGATACTACAAAAAGAGTGTTTCAAAACTCCTCTATCAAAAGCAAGGTTCAACACTGTGAGTTCAAAACACAGCTCACAGAGAAGTTTCTGAGAATGCTACTGTCTAGTTTTTATTTAAAGATATTCCCGTTTCCAACGAAGTCCTCAAAGTGGTCAAAATATCCACTTGCAGATACTACAAAAAGAGTGTATCAAAACTGCTCTATGAATACGTATGTTCAACTCTGTGAGTTGAATGCAAACATCACAAAGAAGTTTCTGAGAATTCTTCTGTATAGTTTTTATATGAAGATATATCTTTTTCCATGGATGGCCTCAAAGAGCTACAAATGTCCACTTGCAGATTCTACAAAAAGAGGGTTTCAAAACTGCTCTATCAAAGGGAAGGTTCAACTCTGCGAGTTGAATGTGTATATCACAAAGAAATTTCAGAGAATGCTTCTGTGTAGTTTTTACATGAAGATATTCCCCTTTCCAACGAAGGCCTCAAAACGGTGCAAATATCCACTTGCACATCCTGCAACAAGTGTTTCAAAACTGCTCTATCAAAAAGAAAGTTGAACTCCGTTAGTTGAATTTACACATCACAAAGAAGTTTCTGAGAATGATTCTAATTTTTATGTGAGGATATTCCCAATGATGGCTTCAAAGCAGTCCAAATATCCACTTGTAGATTTTACAAAAAGAGTTTCTCAAAAGGTTCTACCAAATGGAAGGTTCAACTCTGTAAGTTGAATGCACACATCACAAAGAAGTTTCTGAAAATGCTTCTGTCTAGTTTTTATTTGAAGATATTCCCATTTACAACGAAGGGTCTCAAAGTGGTCCAAATATCCACTTGCAGGTTCTAAAAATAGTGTTTCAAAACTGCTCTATCAAAAGGAAAGTTCAACTCTGTCACTTGAATGCACACATCACAAAGAAGTTTCTGAGAATGCTTCTGTCTAGTTTTTATGCAAACATATTCCCATTTCCAACGAAGGCCTCAAAAGGGTCCAAATATCCACTTGCAGTTTCTTCTAAAAGGGTGTTTCACGACTGCTCTATGAAGAGGTATGTTCAACGCTGTGAGTTGTATTCAAACATCAAAATGAAGTTTCTGAGAATGCTTCTGCCTAGTTTTTATTTCAAGATATTTCCTTATGCACCAAAGCCCACAAAGGGCTACAAATGTCCACTTGCAGAATCTACAAAGGAGTGCTTCAAAACTGCTCTATCAAAAGGAAGGTTCAACTTTGTGAGTTGAATGCACACATCCCAAAGAAGTTTCTGAGAATGCTTCTGTCTAGTTTTTAGATGAATATATTCCCGTTTCCAATGAAAACCACAAATCCGGTCCAAATATCCACTTGCAGGTTCTTCAAAAAGCGTATTTCACAACTGCTCTATGAAAACGTATGTTCAACTCTGTGAGTTGAATTCACACATGACAAAGGAGTTTCTGAGAATGTTTCTGTTTAGATTTTATGTGAAGATATTTCCGTTTCCAACGAGGGCCTCAAATCCGTCCAAATATACCCTTGCAGTTCCTTCAAGAACAGTGTTTCACAAATGCTCTATGAAAAGGAATGTTCAACTCTGTCAGTTTAATGCACACATTAGAAAGAAGTTTCCGAGAATGCTGCTATCTAGTTTTTATTTGATGATATTTCCTTTCCCACCATAGCCCTCAAAGAGCTATAAATGTCCACATGCAGATTCTGAAAAAAAAAGTGGTTCAAAACTGCTCTATCAAAAGAAAGGTTCAACTCTGTGGTTTGAATGTACACATCACAAAGTAGTTTCTGAGAATGCTTCTCTCTAGTTTTTACTTGAAGATATTCCCGTTTTCAATGAAGTCTTCAAAACGCTCCAAATATTCACTTGAAGATTCTACAAAGAGAGTGTTTCAAAGCTGCTCTATCAAAAGGAAAATTCAACTCTCTGAGTTGAATGCACACATCACAAAGAAGTTTCTGAGAACACTTCCGTCTAGTTTTTATTTGAAGACATTTCCTTTTCAATCATAGGTCTCAAAGTGCTCCAAGTATCCACTTGTAGATTCTACAAAAAGAGTGTTTCAACAATCCTCTATCAAAGAGGAAGGCTCAAATCTGTGAGTTGAATGCACACATCACAAAAAATTTTCTGAGAATGCGTCTGTCTAGTCTTTATGTGAAAATATTCCAGTTTCCAATGAAGGACTCAAAGCGGCCTAACTTTCCAATGCCAGATTCTACAAACAGAGTGGCGAAAAACTGCTCTATGAAAAGTTACGTTCAAATCTGGGAGTTGAATGCACACATCACAAAGAAATTACTGAGAATGCTTCTGTCTAATTTTTATGTGAAGATATTCCCGTTTCCAATGAGGGCCTCAAATCGGTCCAAATATCCAATTGCAAGTTCTTCAAAAAGATTG
This sequence comes from Pongo abelii, assembly GCF_028885655.2. Taxonomy (NCBI): domain Eukaryota; kingdom Metazoa; phylum Chordata; class Mammalia; order Primates; family Hominidae; genus Pongo; species Pongo abelii. Next base: position 11,960,542 of record NC_071999.2, read on the forward strand.
TTTCACAATGTTCTATGAAAAGAAATGTTCGACCCTGTGAGCTGAATGCACACATCACAAAGAAGTTTCTGAGAAAGCTTCTGTCTCTTTTTTATTTGAAGATATTTCCTTTTCCACCATAGCCCTCAAAGTGCTACAAATGTACACATGGATATTCTACAAAAAGAGTGTTTCAAAACTGCTCTATCAAAAGAAATGTTCAACTCTGTGAGTTGAATGCACACATCACAAAGCAGTTTCTGAGAATACTTCTGTCTAGTTTTTATTTGAAGATATTCCCGTTATCTACAAAGGCATATAAGCGCTCCAAATATCCCATTGCAGATCCTACAAAAAGCGGGTTCCAAAACTGCCCTATCAAAAGGAAGGTTCAACTCTGTGAGTTGAATGCACACATCATGAAGAAGTTTCTGTGAATCCTTCTGTCTAGTTATTTTGTGAAGATATTTCCTTTTCCACTGAAGGCTTCAAAGCACCCCAAATGTCCACTTGCAGATTCTGCAATAAAAGTGTTTCAAAACTTCTCTATCAAAACGAAGGTTCAACTCTGTGAGTGGAAAGCACACATCACAAAGTAGTTTCTGAGAATGCTTCTGTCTAGTTTTTATGTGAAGATATTCCCGTTGCCAATGAAGGCCTCAAATCGGTCCACATATCCCCATGAAGATTCTACAAAAAGAATGTTTCAAAACTGCTCTTTCAAAAGGAAGGTTCAACTCTGTAAGTTGAATGCAGACATCACAAAGTCGATTCTGAGAATGCTTCTGTCTAGTTTTTATGTGAAGATATTCCCGTTTTCAACAAAGGCCTCAAAGCAGTCCAAATATCCACTTGCAGATTCTACAAAAATAGTGTTTCAAAACTGCACTATGAAAGGTTATGTTCCACTCTGTGAGTAGAATGCACACATAGCAGAGAAGTTTCTGAGAATGCTTCTTTCTAGTTTTTATGTGAAGATATATGCATTTCCAATGAAAGCCTAAAAATGGCGCAAACATCACTTTGCAGATTCTACAAAAAGAGTGTTTCATAACTGCTCTATCAAAAGGAAGTTTCAACTCTGTGAGATGAACACACACATCACAATGTAGTTTCTGAGAATGTTTCTGTCAAGTTTTTATGTGACAATATTCCCGTTTCCAACAAAGTCTTCAAAGCACTCCAAATATCCACTTGCACATTGTACAAATGGGGTTTTCAAAACTGCTCTATCAAAAGGAAGGCTGAACTCTGTGAGTTGAATGCACACAACATAAAGAAGTTTCTAACAATGCTTCTGTGTATTTTTTATGAGAGGAAACTCCCGCTTCAAACGAAGGCCTCAAAGCTGTTCAAATAGGCACTTGCAGATTCAACAAAAAGAGTGCTTCAAAACAACTCTAGGAAAAGTTGTGCTCAACTCCATGAGTTGAATGCACACATCACAGACATTTTTCGGAGAATGTTTCTGTCTAGTTTTATGTGAAGATATTTGTGTTTCCAACCTAGGCCCCAAATTGGTCCAAATATCCACTTCCACGTTCTTCAAAAAGAGTGTTTCACAACTGCTCTAAGAAAAGGTATGTTCAATTCTGTGAGTTGAATGCAAACATCACAAAGAAGTTTCTGAGAATGCTTCTATCTAGGTTTTATGTGAAGGTATTTCCTTTTCTAACATAGGTCTCAAAGTGATCCAAATAGCCACTTGCAGATTCCACAAAAAGAGTTTTTCAAAACTGCTTTATCAAAAGGAAGGCTCAATTCTGTGAGTTGAATGCACACATCACAAAGTACTTTTTGAGAATGCTTCTGTGTAGTTCTTATTTGAAGATATTCCCGTTTCCAATGAAGGCTTCAAAGCACTCCAAATATCCACTTGCAGAATCTACAAAAAGAGTGTTTCAAAACGGCTCTATCAAAAGGAAGGTTCAACCCGGTGAGTTGAATGCCCACATCACAAAGAAGTTTCTGAGAATGCTTCTGTCTAGTTTTTTTGTTAAGATATTTCCTTTCCTACCATAGTCCTCAAGGCACTCCAAATATCCCCCTGCATATTCTACAAAAAGAGTGTTTCAAAACTAGTCTATCAAATGGAAAGTTTAACTCTGTGAGTTGAATGCATACATCACAAAGGAGTTTCTGAGAATGCTTCTGTCCAGTTTTCATGTGAAGATATTACCGTTTCCAATGAAGGCCTCAAAGCAGTCCAAATTTCCACCTGCAGATTCTACAAAAAGAGTGTTTCACAACTGCTCTATGAAAAATTATATTCAACTCTGTGAGTACAATGCATGCATCACAAAGTAGTTTCTGAGAATGCTTTTGTCTAGTTTTTTTTTTTTTGAAATTATTCCCTTTTCCACCGTAGCCCTCATAGCGTTACAAATGTCCACTTGCAGAATCCACAAAAAGAGTGTTTCAAAACTACTCTATCAAAAGAAAGGTTGAACTCTGTGATTTGAATGCACACATAGCATAGTATTTTCTGAGACTTCTTCTATCTAGTGTTTATTTGAAGACATTCCTGTTTCCAACCAAATCTTCAAAGTGATTCAAATATCCACTTTCAGATTCTACAAAAAGTGTGTTTCAAAACTGCTCTATGAAACGGAAGGTTCAACTCTGTGAGTTGAATTCTCCCATCACAAAGAAGTTTTTGAGTCTGCTTCTGCCTAGTTTTTATGGGAAGATATTCCCGTTTCCAACGAATGCCTTAAAAAGTTCCAAATATCACCTTGGAGATTCTCCAAAAAGAGTGTTTCAAAACTGCTCTATCAAAAGGAAGGTTCAACTCCGTGTGTTGAATGAACACATCCCAAAGAAGTTTCTGAAAATGCTTCTGTCTAGTTTTCATGTGAAGATATTCCCGTTTCTAACGAAGGCCTCATAATTTTCATACAGAGGCCTCAAATCGGTCAAATATCCCCTTGCAGATTCTTTAAAAAGAGTGATTCAAAACAGCTCTCTGAAAAGGAAGGTTCAATTCTGTGAGTTGAATACACACATCACAAAGAAGTTTCTGAGAATGCTTCTGTCCAGTTTTTATATGAAGATAGTTTCTTTTCCATGAAGACCTCAAAGCGGTCCAAGTATCCACTTGCAGATTCTCCAAAAAGAGTGTTTCAAAACTGCTCTTGGAAAAGATGTGCTCAACTTTGTGATTTGAATGCACACATCACAAAGAAATTTTTGAGAATGCTTCTCTCTAGTTTTTATTTGAAGTTATTTCCTTTTCCACCATAGCCCACAAAGTGCTTCAAATGTCCCTTTCAGATTCTAAAATAAGAGTGTTTTAAAACTGTTCTATCAAAAGAAATGTTCACCGCTGTGAGTTGAATGCACACATCACAAAGTAGTTTCTGAGAATGATTCTCTCTAGTTTTTATTTGAAGATATTCCCGTTTCCAATGAAGTCTTCAAAGTGCTACAAATATCCACTTTGAGATTCTACAAAAAGAGTGTTTAAAAACTGCTCTATCAAAATGAAGGTTCAACTCTGTGATTTGAATGCACACATCACAAAGTAGTTTCTGAGAATGCTTCTGTCTAGTTTTCATGTGAAGATATTCCCATTTCCAACAAAGGCCTCAAAATGGTACAAATATTCCCTTGCAGATTCTACAAAAATATTGATTCAAAACTGCTCTATGAAGAGCTTTGTTCAAACCTGTGAGTTGAATGCACATATCAAAAAGACGTTTCTGAGAATGCTTCTGTCTAATTTTTATGTGAAGATATTCCCGTTTCCAAAACAGGCCTCTAAGTGGTCCCAATATCTACTTTCAGATTCTACAAAAAGAGTGTCTCAAAACTGCTCTATGAAAAGCTATGTTCAACTCTGTTAGTCGAATGTAAACATCACAAAGAAGTTTCTGAGAATGCTTCTGTCTAGTTTTTATGTGAAGATATTCCCGTTTACAACAAAGGCCTCAAAGAGGTCCGAATATCCACTTACAGATTCTACAAAAAGAGTGTTTTAAAACTTCTCTATGAAACGTTATGTTCAACACAGTGAGTTGAATGCACACATCACAAAGATGTTTCTGAAAATGCTTCTGTCTGGTTTTCATGTGAAGATATTCCCGCTTCCAACGAAGGACTCTAATTGGTCCAAATATCCACCTGCAGGTTCTTCAAAAAGAATGTTTCATAACTTCTCTATGAAAAGGTATGTTCAACTCTGTGAGTTGAATGCCCACATCACAAAAAAGTTTCTGTGAATGCTTCTGTCTAGTTTTTCTAAAAGATATTTCCATTTAGAACATAGCACTCAAAGCACTAGAAATGTCCATTTGCAGATTCTACAAAAAGAGCATTTCAAAACTGCTCTATCAAAGGAAAGGTTCAACTCTGTGAGTGGAATGCACACCTCACAAATAAGTTTCTGAGAATACTTCTGTCTAGTTTTTATGTGAAGTTATTTTCTTTTCTATCGTAGGCTTCACAGCACTTCAAATATCCACTTGCAGATTGTACAACAACAGTGTTAGAAAACTGCTCCATCAAAAGGAAAGTTCAACTCTGTGAGTTTAATGCACACATCACAAAGTAGTTTCTAAGAATGCTTCTGTCTAGTATTTATGTGAAGATAGTCCCGTTTCCAACAAAAGCCTCAAAGCGGTCAAAATATCCAGTTGCAGATTCTACAAAAAGAGTTTTCAAAACTACTCTATCATAAGAATGGTTCAACTTTGTGAGTTGAATGCACACGTCACAAAGAAGTTTCTGAGAAAGCTTCTGTCTAGTTTTTATGTGAAGTTATTCATGTTTCCAACGAAGGCCTCACAACAGTCCATATATCCCCATGCAGATCCTACAAAAAGAGTGTTTCAAAACTGCTGTATCAAAAAGAATGTTCAACTATGTGAGTTGAATGCACACATCAGAAAGAAGTTTCTGAGAATGCTTCTGTCTAGTTTTTATATGAAGATATTCCCATTTCCAATGAAGGCCTCAAATTGGTCCAAATAGCCACTTGCAGTTTCTTCAAAAACAGTGTTTCACAACTGCTCTATGAAAAGGTGTGTTCAACACGGTGAGTTGAATGCAAACATCAAAAAGAAGTTTCTGAAAATGTTTCTGTCTAGTTTTAATTTTAATATATTCCTTTTTCCACTATAGCCCTCAAAGTGCTACAAATGTCCTCTATGGGATTCTACAAAAAGAGTGTTTCAAAGTTGCTCTATCAACAAAAAATTTCAGCTCTGTGAGTTGAATGCACACATCACAAAGTTGTTTCTAAGAATGCTTCTGTCTAGATTTTATTTGAAAATATTCCCGTTTCCAACGAATGCTTCAAAGCACTCCAAATATACACTTGCAGATTCTACAAAAGGAGTGTTTCAAAACTGCTCTATCAAAAGGAAGGTTCAACTCTGTCAGGTGAATGCACACATCACAAAGAAGTTTCTGAGAATATTTTGTCTGGTTTTTATGTGAAGATATATCCTTTTCTACCATAGGCTTCCAAACCCTCCAAATATCCACTTGCAGATTCTACAAAAAGAGTTTTTCAAAACTGCTCTATCAAAAGGAAGTTTCAACTCTGTGAGTTGAATGCACACATCACAAAGAAGTTTCTGAGAGTGCTTCTGTCTACTTTTTATGTGAAGATATTTCCTTTTCCACTGAAGGCCTCAAAACGCTCCAAATGTAAACTTGCAGATACTACAAAAAAAGTTTTCCAAAACTGCCCTATCAAAAGGAAGGTTCAACTCTGTGTGTTGAAGGTGCACATCACAGAGAAGTTTTGGAGAATGTTTCTGTCTAGTTTTCCTGTGAAGATATTTCCTTTTCCACCGAAGGCCTCAAGGCGCTCCAATTGTTTACTTGCACATTCCACAAAAAAAGGTTTCAAAACTGCTCTAACAAAAGTAAGGCTAAACTTCGTAAGTTGAATGCACACAGCACAGAGAATTTTCTGAGAATGCTTCTGTTTAGTTTTTATGTGAAGATAATCCTTTTTTCAATGAAGGCCTCAAATCGGTCCAAATATCCCCTTGCAGATTCTACAAAAAGAGTATTTCAAAACTGCTGTACGAAAAGTTATGTTGAACTTGTGAGTTGAATGCACACATCACAAAGAAGTTTCTGAGAATGTGTCTGTCTGGTTTTTATGTGAAGATATTCCCGTTTCCAGTGAAAACCTCAAAGTGGTCTAAATATCCACTTGCATATTCTACAAAAAGAGGTTTCCAAAACTGCTCTATGAAAAGTTATGTTCAACTCGGTGAGTTGAATGCACGCATCAAAAAGTACATTCTGAGAATGCTTCTTTCTAGTTTTTATTTGAAGGTATTTACTTTTCCAACATACCCTCAAAGTCCAAGAAATGTCCTCTTTCAGATTCTACAAAAAGAGTGTCTCAAAACTGCTCTATAAAAAGGAATGTTCATCTCCGTGAGTTGAATGCACACATCACAAAGAAGTTTCTGAAAATGCTTCTGTCTAGTTTTTATGTGAAGGTATTCCAGTTTCCAACGAAGGACTCACAGCGTTCAAATTATCTGTTTGCAAGATCTTCAAAAAGAGTGTTTCACAACAGCTGTATGAAAAGGTATTTTCAACTCTGTGAGTTAAATGCTATCATCACAAATTAGTTTTTGAGAATGCTTCTATCAAGTTTTTATTTGAAGATATTTCCTTTCCCAACATAGCCCTCAAAACGCTACAAATGTCCACTAGCAGATTCTACAAAACGAGTGTTTCAAAACTTTTCTATTAAAAGAAGGTTTAACTGTGTGAGATAAATGCACTCATCAAAACGTGGTTTCTGAGAGTGCTTCTGTCTAGTTTTTATTTGAAGATATTTCCTTTTCCATTGAAGGCTTCAAAGTGCTCCAAATATCCACTTGCAGATTCTATAAAAAGAGTATTTCAAAACTGCTCCATCAAAAGGAAGGTTCAACTTTGTGAGTTGAGTGCTCACGTCACAAAGAAGTTTCTGAGGATGCTTCTGTCTAGTTGTCATGTGAAGATATTCCAGGTTCCAACAAAGGCCTCCCAGCGGTCCAAATATTCACTTGGAGATTCTACAAAAAGAGTGCTCTGAAACTGCTCTATGAAAAGTTGTATTCACCTCTGTGAGTTGAATGCACACATCACAAATAAGTCTCTGAGAATGCTTCTGCCTAGTTTTTATATGAAGATATTTCCAATTACAACATAGCTCTCAAAGTGCTAGAAATGTCCATTTTCAGATTCTACAAATAGACTGTTTCAAAAGTGCTCTCTCAAAGGAGAGGTTCAACACTGTTAGTGGAATGCACACATCATAAGGAAGTTTCTGAGAATGTTGCTGTCCAATTTTTATGTGAAGACATTTTCTTTTCTACCATAGGCTTCATGGCACTCCAAATATCCACTTGCAGATTCTACAAAAAGCATGTTAGAAAACTGCTCTATCAAAAGGAAGGGTCAAATCTGTGAGTTCAATGCATACATCACAAAGTAGTTTCTGAGAATGCATCTGTCTACTTTCTGTGTGAAATTATTCCCGTTTCCAGCAAAAGCCTCAAAGCGGTCCAAATATCCACTTGCAGATTCTACAAAAAGATTTTTCAAAACTGCTCTATCAAATAAAAGGTTCAATTCTGTGAGTTGAATGCACACATCACAAAGAAGTTTCTGAGAATGCTTCTGTCTAGTTTTTATGTGCAGATATTCCCGTTCCAACGAAGGCTTCAAAACAGTCAAAATATACCCTTGCAGATTCTACAAAAAGAGTTTTTCAAAACTGGCCTATCAACAGGATGTTTCAACTCTGTGAGTTGAATGCACACATCACAAAGAAGTTTCTGAAAATGCTTTGTCTAGTTTTTATTTGAAGATATTTCCTTTTCCACCTTAGACTTCAATGAGCTACAAATGTCCACTTGCAGATTCTACAAAAGGAGTGTTCAAAACTGCTTTATCAAAAGAAAGGTTCAGCTCTGTAAGTTCAATGCACACATCACAAAGTAGTTTCTGAGAATGCTTCTGTCTAGTTTTAATTTGAAGGTATTCGCTTTTCCAACAAAGGCTTCTAAGTGCTCCAAATATCCACTTGCAAATTCCACCAAAAGAGTGTTCCAAAACTGCTCTATCAAAATGAAGGTTCAACTCTGTGAGTTGAATGCACACATAACAAAGAAGTTTTGGAGAATTCTTCTGTCTGGATTTTATGTGAAGATATTTCTTTCCCACCGAAGGCCCCAAAGCACTCAAAATGTCAACTTGCAGATTCTACAAATAAGGGTTTCAAAACAGCTCTATCAAAAGTAATGTTAACTCTGTGAGTTGAATGCACACATAACAAAGAAGTTTCTGAGAATGCTTCTTTCTAGTTTTTATTTGAAGATATTTCCTTTTCCACGGAAGGCCTCAAAGGGCTCCAAACGTCCAATTGCAGATTATACAAAAAAATTGTTTCAAAACTGTTGTATCAAAAGTAAGGTTCAATTCTCTGAGTTGAATTCACACATCACAAAGAAGTTTCTGAGAATGCTCCTACCTTGCTTTTATGTGAAGATATTCCCGTTTCCAGTGAAGGCCACAAAACGGTCAAAATATCCCCTTGCACATACTACAAAAAGAGTGTTTCAAAACTACTCTATGAAAAGTTATGTTCAACTCTGTGAGTTCAATGCACACAAGACAAAGATATTTCTGAGATTGCTTCTGTCTAGTTTTTATTTGAAGATATTTCCTTTTCCATCATAATCCTCAAAGCACTACAAATGTCCACTTGCAGATTCTACAAAAACAGTGTTTCAAAACTGCTCCATTAAAGGAAATGTTCAACTCTGTGAGTGGAGTGCACACATCACATAGTAGTTTCTGAGAATGCTTCTACCTAGTTTTTATATGAAGATATTCTCGTTTCCAAGGAAGGCTTCAAATCGCTCCAAATATACACTTGCAGATTCTGCAAAAGAGTGTTTCAAAACTGCTCTATCAAAGGAAGGTTCAACTCTATGAGTTGAATCCACACATCACAAAGATGTTTCTGAGAATGCTTATGTCTAGTTTTATTTAAGATATTTCCCTTTCCACTGAAAGCTTCAAAGCTCTCCAAATGTCCACTTGCAGATTCTAAAAAAAAAAGGTGTTTCAAAACTGCTCTATCAAAAGAAAGGTTCAACTCTGTGAGTTGAATGCACATATCACAAAGACGTTTCTGAGAATACTTCCGTCTAATTTTTATGTGAAGGTGTTCCCGTTTCCAAAGAAGGCATCAAAGCAGTCCAAATATCCACTTGCAGAACCTACAAAAATAGTCTTTCAAAACTGCTCTATGAAAAGCTATGTTAAAGTCTGAGTTTAATGCACACATCACAAAGACGTTTCTGAGAATGCTTCTGTCTAGTTTTTCTGTGAAGATATTTCCTTTTCTACCAAAGGCCTCAAAGCGCTCCAAATATCCACATGCAGATAGTACAAAAAGAGTGTTTGAAAACCGCTCTATCAAAAGTAATGCTCAACTCTGTTAGTTGAATGCACATATCACAAAGTAGTATCTGAGAATGCTTTGTGCAGTTTTCATTTGAAGATATTCCTGATTCCAATGAAGCCTTCAATGTGCTGCAAATCTGCACTTGCAGATTTTACAAAAATAGCGTTTCAAACCTGCTCTATCAAAAGGAAGTTTCAACACTCTGGCTTTAATACACATATCCAAAGAATTTTCTGAGAATATTTCTGTCTAGATTTTATTTGAAGATATTCCCGTTTCCAACTAAGGCCTCAAAGCAGTCGAAATATCCACTTGCAGATTCAACAAAAAGAGTGTTTCAAAACTGCTCGATCAAAAGGAAGGTTCAACTCTGTGAGTTGAATGCAAACGTCACAAAGTAGTTTCTGAGAATGCTTCTGTCTAGTTTTTATTGGAAGATAATTCCTTTTCCATGCCAGTCCTCTAAAAGCTATAAATGTCCACTTGCAGATTCTACAAAAGTAGTGTTAAAAAACTGCTCTATCAAAGGAAATGTTTAACTCTGTATGTTGAATGCACATATCACAAAGTAATTTCTAAGAATGCTTCTGTCTAGTTTTTATTTGAAGATATTCCCACTTCCAATGAAGTATTCAAAGCGCTCTAAATGTCCACTTGCAGATTCTACAAAAAATGTGTTTCAAAACTGTTACATCAAAAGGAAGGTTCAACTCTGTGAGTTGAATGAACGCATCACAAAGAAGTATCTGACAATGCTTCTGTTTAGTTTTTATATGAAGATATTCCTGTTTCCAAAGAAGGCCTCAAAACGGTCCAAGTATCCCCTTGCAGATTGTACAAATAGAGTGTTTCAAAACTGCTCAATCAAAAGTTATGCTAAACTCCGTGAGTTGAATGCACACATCAAAAAGACATTTCTGAGAATGCTTCTGTCTAGTTTTTATGTGAAGATATTCCCATTTCCAATGAAGGCCTCTAAGCAGTCCAAATATCCACTTGCAGGTTCTTCAAATAGAATGATTCACAACTTCTCTATGAAAAGGTATGTTCAACTCTATGTGTTGGACGCACACATCACAAAGTAGATTCTGAGAATGCTACTGTCTAATTTTTAGTTGAAGGTATTCCCGTTTCCAACAAAGGCTTCAAAACGCTCCAATTATCCACTTGCAGATCCTACAAAAAGAGTGTTTCAAATCTGCTCTATCAAAAGAAAGGTTTAACTCTGTGAGTTGAATGCACACATCACAAAGAACTTTCTGAGAATGTTTCTATCTTGTTTTTATGTGAAGATATTTCCTTTTTTTGCCGAAGGCCTCAAAGCGCTCCAAATGTCCACTTGCAGATTCTACAAAAAGAGTGTTTCAATACTGCTCTACCAAAAGGAAGTTTCATCTCTGTGAGTTGAATCCACTCATCACACAGAAGTTTCTGAGAATGCTTCTGTCTAGTTTTTATGTGAATTTAATCCCTTTCCAACCAAGGCCTCAAATCGGTTCAAATATCTACCTTTGGATTCTACAAAAAGAGTGTTTCTAAATTGCTCTTTCAAAAGGAAAGTTCAATTCTGTGAGTTGAATGCACCCATCACAAGAAGTTTCTGAGAATGCTTCTGTCTAGTTTTTATTTGAAGATATTCCCGTTTCCAATGAAGAATTCAAAGTGCTCCAAATATCCACTTGCCAAATCTTCAAAAGGATGGTTTCAAAACTGCTCTATCAAAAGGAAGCTTCAACTGTGTGAGTTGAACACGAAGTAGTTTCTGAGAATGTTTCTGTCTAGTTTTTATGGGAAGATATTCCTGTTTCCAATGAGGGCCTCAATACGGTCCAAATATCCCCTTACAGATACTGCAAATAGAGTTTTTCAAATCTCCTCTATAAAAAGTTATGTTCAACTCTGTGAGTTGAATACACACATCACAAACTTGTTTCTGAGAATGCTTCTGTCTAGTTTTTATTTGAAGATATTCCCGTTTCCAAAGAAGTCTTCAAAGCACTCCAAATATACACTTGCAGATACTACAGAAGGAGTGTTTCAAAACTGCTCCATCAAAAGAAAGTTTAAACTCTGTGAGTTGAATACACACATCACAAAGAAATTTCAGATAATGCTTCCCTCTAGTTTTTATTTGAAGATATTTACTTTTCCACCATAGCCCTCAAAGAGTTACAAATGTCTATATGCAGATTCTACAAAAAGAGTGTTTCAAAACTTCCCTGTCAAAAGAAATATTCAACACTGTGAGTTGAATGCACACAACACAAAACAGTTTCTGAGAATACTTCTGTCGAGTTTTTATTTGAAGAAATTCCTGTTTCCAACGAAGGCTTCAAAGCGCTCAAAATAGCCATTTGCAGATTGTACAAAAAGAGTGTTTCAAAACTGCTCTACCAAAAGGAAGGTTCAACTCTGTGAGTTGAATGCACACATCACAAAGAGGTTTCTGAGAATGCTTCTGAGTAATTTTTATGTGAAGAGATTTCCCTTACCACCGAGGGCCTCAAAGCACTCCAAATGTCCACTGGCAGATTCTAAAATAAAAGTGTTTCCAAACTGCTCTATCAAAAGGAAGGTTCAACTCTGTGAGTTGAATGTACACATAACAAAGAAGTTTCTGAGAATGCTTCTATCTACTTTTTATGTGAAGATGTTTCCTTTTCCACCAATGGTCACAAAGCACTCCAAATGTCCACTTGCAGATTCTGCAAAAAAAGTGTTTCAAACATGCTGTATCAAAAGAAATGTTCAACTCTATAAGTTGAAGGCAGACATCACAAAAAAGTTTCTGAGACTGCTTCTGTCTATTTGTATGTGAAGGTATTCCCTTTTCTACCATATGCCCCAAAGCAGTCCAAATATCCATTTGCAGATTCTACAAAAAGAGTTTTCAAAACTGCTCTATCAAAAGAAAGGCTCAACTCCATGAATTGAACACGTACATCTCAAAGTAGTTTTGGAGAATGCTTCTGTCTAGTTTTTATTTGAAGATATTCCCGTTTCCAACAAATGATTCAAAGTGCTCCAAATATCCACTTGGAGATTCTACAATAAGAGTCTTTCAAAGCTGCTCTATCAAAAGGAAGGCTCATCACTGTGAGTTTGAGTGCACACATCATAAAAAAGTTTCTGACAATGCTTCTGTCTAGTATTTACTTGAAGATATTTCCTTTTGTACCAAAGGTCTCAAAGGGCTCGAAATGTCCTCTTGCAGATTCTACCAAAAATGTGTTACAAAATTGCTCTATCAAAACAAAGGTTCAACTCTGTGAGTTGAATGCTCACATCACAAAGATGTTTCTAAGAATGCTTCTCTCTAGTTTTTATGTGAAGGTATTCCCGTTTAAATCGAAAGCCTCAAAACGGTCAAAATATCCCCTTGCAGATTCGACAAAAAGAGTGTTTCAAAACTGTTCTATCAAAAGGAAGCTTCAACACTGTGAGTTGAATGCACACATCACAAAGAAGTTTCTGAGAATGCTTCTGTCAAGTTTTTGTCTGCAGATATTCCCTTTTCCAACGAAGGCCTCAAAGTCATCTAAATATCCACTTGCAGATTCTACAAAAAGAGTGTATCAAAACTGCTTTATAAAAAGTTATGTACAACAATGTGAATTGAATTCATACATCACAAAGAAATTTCTGAGAATGGTTCTGTCTAGTTTTTATGTGAAGACATTCGCATTTCCAATGAAGGCCTCTAATCGGTCCTAATATCCACTTGCAGGTCCTTCAAAAAGAGTATTTCACAACTGCTCTATGAAAAGGTGTGTTCAACTCTGTGAGTTGAATGTGCACATAACAAAGAAGTTTCTGAGAATACTTCTGTGTAGTTTTTATTTGAAGATATTTCCTTTTCCACCACAGCTCTCAAAGCACTACAAGCAACCATTTGAAGATGCTGCAAAAAGAGTGTTTCAAAACTGATCTATCAAAAGAAAGGTTCAACTCTGTGAGTTGAATGTACACATCACAAAACTGTTTCTGGGAATGCTTCTGTCTCTTCTTTATTTGAAGAAATTCCCGTTTCCAACGAAGGCTTCAAATCTCTCCCAATAGCCAATTGCAGATTCTACAAAAAGTGTGTTTCAAAACTGCTCTATAAAAAGGAAGGTTCAACCCTGTGAGTTGAATGCACACATCTCAAAGAAGTTCCTGAGAATGCATCTGTCTAGATTTTATGTGAAGATATTTCCTTTTCTAATGTAGGCCTCAAAGCACTCCAAATATCCACTGGCAGATTCTACAAAAAGTGAGATTCAAAACTGCTCTATAAAATGGAAGGTTCAATTCTGTGAGTTGAATGTGCACATCACAAAGATGTTTCTGAGAATGCGTCTGTCTAGTTCTTATGTGAAGATATTCCCCTTTCCAACAAAGGCCTCAAAACGGTCCAAATATCCCCTTGCAGATTCTACAAAAAGAGTATTTCAATCAGCTCTATCAAAAGTAAGGTTGAACTCTGTGAATTGAATGCACACACCACAAAGGAGTTTCTGAGAATGTGTCTCTTTAGTTTTTATGTGCAGATATTCCCGTCTCCAATGAAGGCCTCAAAGGAGTGCAAATACCCACTTGCAGATTCTATAAAAAGAGTGTTTCAAAACTGCTTTATGAAAACCTATGTTCAACTCTGTGAGTTGAATGCACACATCACAAAGAAGTTTCTGAGAATGCTTTTGGGGAATTTTTAGGTGAAGATATTTCCGTTTCCAATGAAAGCCTCCAACACTGTGAGTTGAATGCACACATCTCAACGAAGTTTCTGAGAATGTTTCTGTCTAGTTTTTATGTGAAGTTATTTACTTTACTAACATAGGCCTCAAAGTGCTCCAAATATCCACTTGTAGATTCTACAAAAACATTGTTTCAAAACTGCTCTATCAAAAGGAAAGCTCAACTCTGTAAGTTGAATGTACAAACCACAAAGGGCTTTCTGAGAATGCTTCTGTCTAGTTTTAATTTGAAGATATTCGCGATACCAAAGAAGGCTTCAAACCGCTCCAAGTGTCCACTTGCAGATTGTACAAAAAGAGTGTTTCAAAACTGCTGTATCAAAAGGAATTTTCAACTCTGTGAGTTGAATGCACATATCAAAAGGTAGTTTCAAAGAATGCTTCTGTCTAATTTTTATATGAAGATATTTCTTTTTCCACTGAAGTCCTCAAAGCACTCCGAATGTCCACTGGCAGGTTCTACAAAAAATTGTTTCAAAACTGCTCTATCAAAAGGAAGGTTCAAATCTGTGAGTTGAATGACGTCATCAGAAAGAAGTTTCTGAGAATATTTCTGTCCAGTTTTTATGTGCAGATATTCCCTTTTTCAACGAAGGGCTCAAATCGGTTCAAATATCCCCTTGCAGATTCTACAAAAAGAGGGTTTAAAAACTGCTCTATCAAGCGGAAGTTTCAACTCTGTGAGTTGAATGCACATATTGCAAAGAAGTTTCTCAGAATGCTTCTGTCTAGTTTTTATGTGAAGATATACCCGTTTCCAACGAAGTCCTCAAATTGGCCCAAATATCCACTTGCAGGTTCTTCAAAAAGCGTGTTTCACAACTGCTCTATGAAAAGGTATTCTCAATTCTGTGAGTTGAATGCACACATCACAAAGGAGTTTGTGAGAATGTTTCTGCTTAGATTTTTATGAAGATATTCCCCTTTCCAACGAAGGAATGCAACCGGTCCAGATATCACTTTGCAGATTCTACAAAAACAGTGTCTCAAAACTGCTTTATCAAAAGGAAGGTTCAACTCTGTGAGTTGAATGCACACATCACAAAAACATTTCTGAGAATGCTGCTGTCTAGTATTTGTGTGAAGATATTCCCGTTTCCAATGAGGGCCTCAAATTGGCCCAGATATCCACTTTCAGGTTCTTCAAAAAGCGTGTTTCACAACTGCTCCACGAAAAGGTATTCTCAACTCTGTGAGTTGAATGCACACATCACAAACGAGTTTGTGAGAATGTTTCTGCTTAGATTTTTGTGAAGATATTCCCCTTTCCAATGAAGGAACGCAATCGGTCCAAATATAGCTTTGCAGATTCTACAAAAACAGTGTCTCAAAACTGCTCTATCAAAAGGCAGGTTCAACTCTGTGAGTTGAATGCACACATCACAAAGACATTTCTGAGAATGCTTCTGTCTAGTTTTTATGTGAAGATATTCCCGTTTCCAATGAGGGCCTCAAATTGGTCCAAGTATACAGTTGCAGGTTCTTCAAAAACAGTGTTTCACAACTGCTCTATGAAGAGGAATGTTCAACTCTGTGAGTTCAATGCAAAAATCACAAAGAAGTTTCTTAGAACATTTCTGTCTAGTTTTAATTTGAAGATATTTCCTATCCCACCATAGCCCTCAAAGCGCTACAATTGTCCACATGCAGATTCTGTAAAAAGAGTTTTTCGAAACTGCTCTATCAAAAGAAAGGTTCAACTCTGTGAGTTGAATGCACACATCACAAAGTAGTGTGAGAATGCTTCTGTCTATTTTTTATTTGAAGATATTCCAGATTCCAACGAAGGAAACATAGCGTTCAAAATATCCACTTGCAGATTCTACAAAAAGGGGGTTTAAAAACTGCTCTATTAAAAGGAAGGTAAAACTCTGTGAGTAGAATGCACATTTCATAAAGCAGTTTCTGAGAATGCTTCCCTCAATCTTTTATGTGAAGAAATTCTCGTTACCAAAAAAGGCCTCAAATCAGTCCACATATCCCCTTGCGGACTCTACAAAAAGCGTGTTTCAAAACTGCTCTATGAAAAAGTATGTTCAACTCTGTGAGCAGAATGCACACATCACAAATAAGTTTCTGAGAATGCTTCTGTCTAGTTTTTATGTGAAGATATTTCCTTTTCCACAGAAGGCCTCAAAGCGCTCCAAATGTCCACTTGCAGATTCTACAAACGAAGTGTTTTGAAACTGCTCTATCAAAAGGAATGGTAAAATCTGTGAGTTTAAAGCACACATCACAAAGAAGTTTCTGAGAATGCTTCTGTCTAGTTTTTATGTGAATGTATATGCGTTTCGAATGAAGGCCTCAAAATGGTGCAAACATCATCCTGCAGTTTATACAAAAAGTGTATTTCATAACTGCTCTATCAAAAGGAAAGTTTAACTCTGTGAGAAGAATGCACACATCGCAATGCAGTTTTTGAGAATGCTTCTGTCTAGTTTATGTTTGAAGATATTCCCGTTTCCAAGGAAGGATTCAAAGTGCTGCAAACATCCACTTGCAGATTCTACAAAGAGAGATTTTCAAGCCTGCTCTATCAAAAGGAAATTACAGCTCAGTAAATTGAATGAACACATCACAAAGAAGTTTCTGAGAATGCTTCTGTCTAGTGTTTATGTGAAGATATTTCCTGTTCCACTGAACGCCTCAAAGTGCTCCAAATGTCCACTTGCAGATTCTACAAAAAGAGTGTTTCAAAGCTGCTCTATTAAAAATTATGTTGAACTCTGTGAGTTAAATGCACACATCACAAAGAAGTTTCTGATAATGCTTCTGTCTACTTTTTATGCGGATATTTCATATTCCACTGATTTCCTAAAAGTACTCCAATTGTCCACTTGCAGATTCTACAAAAAGAGTGTTTCAAAACGGCTCTATGAAAAGTTATGTTCAAATCTATGTGTTGAATGCACACATCACAAAGCAGTTTCTGAGAATGCTTCTGTCTAGTTTTTATGGGAAGATCTACTCGTTTCCAAGGAAGGCCTCAAATAGGTCTAAATATCCCCTTGCAGAATCTACGAAAAGAGGTTTTCAAAACTGCTGTATCTAAAGGAAGGTTCAACACTGTGAGTTGAATGCACACATCACAAAGAAGTTTCTGAGAACGCTTCTGTCTGGTTTTTATTTGAAGACATTCCTTTTCCACCATAATCTTCAAAACGCTCCGAATATCCACTTGTAAATTCCACAAAGAGATTGCTTAAAACTGATCTATCAAAAAGAAGGCTGCACACTGTGAGTTGAATGAACACATCACAAAGTAGTTTCTGAAAATGAATCTGTCTAGTTTTTATTTGAAAATACTCACGATTCCAAAGAATGCTTCAAAGCACTCCAAATATCCACTTGCAGATTCTACAAAAAGAGTGCTTTAAAAGTGCTCTATCAGAAGGAAGGTTCAGCTCTGTGAGTAGAATGCACACATCAAGAAGAAGTTCCTGAGAATGCTGTTGTGTAGTTTTTAAGTGAAGTTATTTCCTTTTCTACCACAGGCCTCAAAGCGCACCAAATATCCACTTGCAGATTATACAAAAAGAGTGTTTCAAAACTGTTCTATCAAAAGGAAGGTTCAACTCTGTGAGTTGAATGCACACATCAAAAAGAAGTGTCTGAGAATGCTTCCATCTAGTTTTTATGAGAAGATATTTCCTTTTCTTCCATAGGCCTCAAAGCACTCCAAATATCCACTTGCAGATTCTAGAAAAAGAGTGTTCCAAAACTGCTCTATGAAACATTTTGTTCAATTCTGTGAGTGGAATGCACATATCTCAAAGATGTTTCTGAGATGCTTCTGTCTAGTTTTTATGTGAAGATATACCCGTTTCCAAAGAAGGCCCCAATTCGGTCCAAATATCCACTTGCAGGTTCTTAGAAAGCATGTTTCACAACTGCTCTATGAAAAGATTTGTTCACCTCTGTGAGTTCAATGCAAACATCACAAAGAAGTTTCTGAGAATGCTTTGTCTAGTTTTTATGTGAAGATATTTCCTTTTCTACCATACGCCTCAAAGCACTGCAAATATCCCCTTGAAGATTCTACAAAAAGAGTGTTTCAAAACTGCTCTATAAAAAGGAAGGCTCAACTCCATGAGTTGGATGCACACACCAAACATTAGTTTCTGAAAATTCTTCTATCTAGATTTTATTTCAAGATATACCCGTTTCCAATGAAAGCTTCAAAGCGCTCCACATATCCACTTGCAGATTGTATAAAAAGAGTGTTTCAAAACTGCTTGATGAATCGTTATGTTCAACTCCGTGAGTTGAATGCACACATCACAAAGAAGTTTCTTAGGATACTTCTGTCTAGTTTTTAAATGAAGATATTTCCTTTTAAACTGAAGGCCTCAAAGCGTTCCAAATGTCCTCTTGCAGATTCTGCTAAAACAGTTTTTCAAAACTGTTCTATGAAAAGGAAGATTCAACTCGGTGAGTTGAATGCTCACATAACAAAATAGTTTCTGAGAATGCTTCTGTGTACTTTTATGTGAAGATATTCCTGTTTCTGATGAAGGCTTCAAAACGTTCCATATATCCCATTGCAGATTCTAGGAAAAGAGTGTTTCAAAAGTGTTCTATCAAGAAGAAGGTTCAACCCGGTGGGTTGAAAGCACACATAACAAAGAAGTATCTGAGAATGCTTCTGTCTAATTTTTATGTGAAGATATTCCCGTTTCCAACAAAGGCCTCAAAGCGGACCAAATTTCCACTTGCAGATTCTACAAAAAGAGTGTTTCAAAACTGCTCTATGAAAAGGAAAGTTCACCTCTCTGAGTTGAATGCACACATCACAAAATCGTTTCTCAGAATGCTTCTGTCTAGTTCTTATGTGAAGCTATTCCGGATTCCAATGATGGCCTCAAATCGGTCTATCCCCTTGCAGAATCTACAAAAACAGTGTCTCAAAACTCCTCTATCAAAAGGAAGGATCAACTCTGTCAGTTGAATGCACACATCACAAAAAATTTCTCAGAATTCTTTCATGTTTTTATGTGCAGGTACCCCCGTTGCCAAAGAAGGCCACAAAGAGTTCCAAGTATTCACTTGCAGATTCCACAAAAAGACAGTTTCAAAACTGCTCTTTGAAAAGATATGTACAATTCTATGAGTTGAATGCACACATCACAAAGAAGTTTCTGAGTATGCTTCTGTGTTGTTTTTATTTGATGATACTTCCCTTTCCACCATAGCCCAAAATCGCTAATAGTGTCCATTTGCAGATTCTAAAAAAGAGTGTTTCAAAAATGCTCTCAAAAAGATAGTTCAACTCCTTGAGCTGAATGCACACATCACAAAGAAGTTTCTGAGAATGCTTCTGTCTACTTTTTATGTGAAGAAATTCCCGTTTCAAACGAAGGCTTCAATCTTTCTAAAACTCCACTTGCAGAAGCTAGAAAAAGAGTGTTTCAAAACGGCTCTATGAAAAGTTATGTTCAACTCTGTGAGTTGAATTCAAACATCACAAAGAAGTTTATGAGAATGCATCTGTCTAGTTATTATGTGAAGACATTTCCTTTTGTACCATAGGCCACAATGTGCTCCAAATATCCACCCGTAGATACTTCAAAAAGAGTGTTTCAAAACTATTCTATCAAAAGGAAGGCTCAACTCTGCGAGATGAATGCACACATCACAAAGTAGTTTCTGAGAATGCTTCTGTCTAGTTTTCATTTGAAGATATTCCCGTTCCTAATGAAGGCTTCGAAGCGCTCCAAATATCCACTTGCAGATTCTACAAAAACAGTGTTTCAAAACTGCTGTATCGAAAGGAAAATTCAACACTGTTAGTTGAATGCACACATCACAAAGGAGTTTCTGAGATTGTTTCTGTCTAGTTTTTAAGTGAAGATATTTCCTTTTCTACCATAGGCCTCCAAGTGCTCCAAATATCCAATTTCAGATAATACAAAAAGAGTGATTCAAAACTGGTCTATCAAAACAAAGCTTCAGCTCTGTGACTTGAATGCACACATCACAAAGGTGTTTCTAAGAATGTCTTTGTCTAGTTTTTCAGTGAAGACAGTTCCTTTTCTACCATAGGCCTCAAAACGGTCCAAATGTCCCCTTACAGATTCTAGAAAAAGAGTGCCTCAAAACTGCTCTATCAAAGGGAAGGTTTAACTCTGTGAGTTGAATGCACACATCTTCAAGAATTTTCTGAGAATGCTTCTGTCTAGTTTTTATGTGAAGAAATTCCCGTTTGGAACAAAAGCCTCAAATCGGTGAAATATACCCTTGCAGATTCTACAAAAAGAGTATTTCAAAACTGCTCTATCAAAAGGAATGTTGAACTCTGTGAGATGAATGCACAGATCACAAAGTAGTTTCTGAGAATGCTTCTGTCTATTTTTTATGTGCAGATATTCCTGTTTCTAATGAAGGATTAAAAGCTTTCCAATTATCCACTTGCAGATTCTAAAAAAAGAGGGTTTCAAAACTGTTCTATGAAAAGTTATGTTCAACTCTGTGAGTTGAATGCACACGTCACAAAGAAGTTTTGAGAATGCTTCTCTCTAGTTTTTATGTGAAGATATTTCCTTTTCCACCGAAGGCCTGAAATCGCTCCAAATGTCCACTTGCACATTCCAAAAAAAAAAAAAAAAGGTTTCAAAGCTACTCTATCAAAAGGAAAGTTCAAATGTTTAAGTTGAATGCACACATCAAAGAGTAGTTGCTGACAATGCTTCTGTCTAGTTTTTATGTGGAGATATTCCTGTTTCCAACGAAGGCCTCAAATTGGTCCAAATATCCCCCTGCAGGATCTACAAAAAGAGTGTTTCAAAACTGCTCTATGAAAAGTTATGTTAAATTCTGTGAGATGAATGCACACATCACAAAGAAGTTTCTGGGAATGCTTCTGTCTAATTTTTATGGGAAGATATTCCCGTTTCCAATGAACGAATCAAACCGTCCAAATATCCAATTGCAGATACTACAGAAAGAATGTTTCAAAACTGTCCTATGAAAACTTATGTTCTACTCTGTGAGTTGAATGCACACATCACAAAGAAGTTTCTGAGAATGTTTCTGTCTAGTTTTTATGTGAAGATTTTCCCGATTACAACAAAGGCCTCAAATTGGTAAAATTATCCACTTGCAGGATTTCAAAAAGAGTGTTTCACAACTGCTCTATGAAAAGGCATGTTCACCTCTGTGAGGTGAATGCAAATATCACAAAGAAGTTTCTGTGAATGCTTCCATCTAGTTTTTATTTGAAGATATTTCAATTTCCACCCTAGCCCTCAAAGCGATACAAATGTCCATTTGCTGATTCTACAAAAAGAGTGTTTCAAAGCTGCTCTATCAAAGGAAATGTTCATCTCTGTGAGTCGAATGCACACATCACAAAGTAGTTTCTGAGAATGCTTCTGATTTTATTTGAACACATTCCCGTTTCCAATGAAGGCTTCAAAGCTCTCCAAGTATCCAATTGCAGATACTACAAAAAGAGTGTTTCAAAACTGCTCTATCAAAAGGAAGATTCAACTCTGGGAGTTGAATGCACACAACACAAAGAAGTTTCTTATAATGCTTCTGTCTAGTTTTTATGTGAAGAGATTTCCTTTTCCAATGAAGTCCTCTAAGCACTCCAATTGTCTACTTCCAGATTCTACAAAAAATGTGTTTCAAAACTGCTCTATGAAAAGGATGGTTCAACTCTGTGAGTTGAATGCACAGATCACAGAGAAGTTTCTGAGATTGCTTCTGTCTAGTTTTATGTGAAGATGTTGCCTTTTCCACCAAAGACCTCAAAGCACTCCAAATGTCCACTTGCAAATTCCATAAAAAAAGGTTTCAAACTGCTCTATCAAAAGAAAGTTTCAGCTCTGTGAGCTGAATGCACACATCACAAAGAAGTTTCTGACAGTGCTCAAGTCTTGTTTTTATCTGAAGATATTCCCGTTTGCAATGAAAGCCTCCAATCGGTCCAAATATCTCCTTTCAGATTCTACAAAAAGAGTGTTTCAAAACTGCTCTATGAAAAGTTATGTTCAATTCTGTGAGTCGAATGCACACATCACAAAGTAGTTTCTGAGAACGCTTCTGTCTAGATTTTATGTGAAGATATTCCCGTTTCCAATGAAGGCTTCACACTGTCCAAATATGCTCTCACAGATTCTACAAAAAGAGTGTTTCAAAACTGCTCTATGAATAGTTATGTTCAACTCCATGAGTTGAATGCACACATCACAAAGTAATTTCTGAGAATCCTCTGTCTAGTTTATATGTGAAGATGTTCTCGTTTTCAATGAAGGCCTCAAATCATTCCAAATATCCACTTGCAGGTCCTTCAAAAGGAGTGTTCAACAACTGCACTAAAAAATGAATGTTCAATTCCGTGAGTTGAATGCAAACGTTCCAAAGTTGTTTCTGAGAATTTTTCTGTGTAGTTTTTGGTTGAAGATATTTCCTTTTCCATGATAGCCCTCAAGGTGCTACAAATGTCCTCTTTCAGATTCTACAAAAAAGAGAGTTTCTAAACTGCTGTATCAAAAGAAAGGTTCAACTCTGTGAGTTGAATGGCCATATCACAAAGTTGTTTCTGAGAGTGCTCCGGTCTAGTTTTTATTTGAAGATATTCCCTTTTCAAACGAAGGCTTCAAAGCCCTCTAAATATCCGCTTGCAGATTCTACAAAAAACGGTTTCAAAACTACTCTATCAAAAGGAAGATTCAACTCGGTGAGTTGAATTCACACTTCACAAAGAAGTTTCTGAGAACGCTTCTGTCTAGTTTTCATGTGAAGATATTTCCTTTTCCACTGGAGGACTCAAAGTGCTCCAAATGTCCACTTTCAGATACCACAAAAAAACTGTATCTAAACGGCTCTATCAAAAGGAAGGTTCAACTCTGTAAGTTGAATGCACACAAAAGAAAGAGCTTTCTGAGAATGCTCAGTCTAGTTTTTATGTGAAGATATTCCCTTTTCCACTGAAGGCCTCAAAGCGCTCCAATTGTCCACATTCACATTCCACAAAAAAAGGTTTCAAAACTGCTCTATCAAAATGAAGGTTTAACTCTTTGAGTTGAATTCACCCATCACAAAGAAGTTTCTGACAATGCTTTTATCTAGATTTTATGTGACAATAGTCAAGTTTCCAATGAAGGCCTCAAATAGGTCCAAATATCCCCTTACAGATTCTACAAAAAGACTGTTTCAAAACTGCTCTGTGAAAAGTTATGTTCAAATCTGTGAGTTGAATGCACCCATCACAAAGAAGTTTCTGAGAATGCTTCTGTGTAGTTTTTATAGGAAGATAATTCCGTTTCTAATGAAGCCCTGAAACAGTCCAAATATCCACTTGTGGATTATACAAAAAGAGTGTTTCAAAACTGCTCCATGAAAACTTATGTTCTGCTCCGTGAATTGAAAGCATACATCACAAAGAAATTACTGATAACGCTTCTGTCCAGTTTTTATGTGAAGATATTACTGTTTTTAATGAAAGCCCCAAATCGGTCCAAATATCCACTTGCAGGTTCTTCAAAAAGAGTGTTTCACTACTGCTCTATCAAAAGGAATGTTCAACTCTGTGAGTTGAATGCAAACATCTCAAAGAAGTTTCTGAGAATGCTTCTGTCTGGTTTTTACTGGAAGATATTTCCTTTTCCACCACAGCCCTTAAAGTCCTACAAATTGTTCTCTTTCAGATTCTACAAAAAGTGTGTTTCAAAACTGCTTTATGAAAAGAAAGGTACAACTCAGTGAGTTGAATGCATACATCACCAAAAAGTTTCTAAGAATGCTTCAGTCAAGTATTTATGTGAAGATATTTCCCTTTCCACCGAAGGCCTCAAAGCTCTCAAACTGTTCAATTGCAGATTCTACACAAAATGTTTCAAAACTGCTCTATCAAAAAGATGTTTCAAATCTGTCAGTTGAAGTCACACATGAAAAAGAAGTTTCTGAGAATGTTTCTGTCTAGCTTTTATGTGAAGATATTCCCGTTTCCAATGAAGGCGTCAAAGAGGTCTAAATATCCACTTGCAGATTCCACAGAAAGAGTGTTTCAAAACTGCTCTATGAAAAGTTACGTTGACCTCTGTGAGGGGAATGCACACATCTGAAAGAAGTTTTTGAGAATGCTTCTGTCTAGTTTTTCTGTGAAGATTTTCCTGTTTCCAATGAAGGCCCTAAATCTGTCCAAATAACCACTTGCAGGTTCTTAAAAAAGAGTGTTTCACTACTGCTCTATGAAAAGATATATTCAACTCTGTGCGTTGCATGAAAACATCACAAAGAATTTTCTGAGAATGATTCTGTCTAGTTTTTATGTGAAGATATTTCTTTTTACACCAGAGCCTTCACGGAGCTGCAAATGTCCACTTGCAGATTCTACAAAAAGAGAGTTTCAAAACTACTCTATCATAAGAAGGGTTCAACTCTGTGAGTTGAATATACATATCATAAAGTAGTTTCTGAGAATGCTTCTGTCTTGTTTTTATTTGAAGATATTCCCGTTTCCAATGAAGGATTCAAAGAGCTCCAAATATCCACTTGCAGATTCTGCAAAAAGAGTGTTTCAAAACTGCTCTATCAAAAGGAAGACTCAAATCATTGAGTTCAATGCACACATCACAGAGATGTTTCTGATAATGTTTCTGTCTAGTTTGTATGTGAAGATATTTCCTTTTCCACCAAAGGCCTTAAAGCGCTCCAAATGTCCTCATGCAGAATCTACAGAAAGTGGGTTTCAAAACTGATATAGCAAAAGGAAGGTTCAACTCTGTGAGTTGAGTGCACATATCACAAAGAAATTTCTAAGAATGCTTCTGTCCAGCTTTTATGTGAAGATATTCCAGTTTCCAAAGAAGGCCTCAAATATGTCCAAATATCCCATTGCAGATCCTACAAAAACGTTGTTTCAAAACTGCTCTATCAAAAGAAAAGTTCAACTCTGTGAATTGAATGAACACATCACAAAGACGTTTATGAGAATGCTTCTGTCTAGTTTTTATGTGAAGATATTCCGTTTCCAACAAAGTCCTGAAATCATTTCAAATTTCCATTTGCAGGTATCTCAAAAGGAGTGTTTCACAACTCCTCTATTAAATGATATGTTCAACTCTGTCAGTTGAATGCAAACATCACAAGGATATTTCTGAGAATGCTTCTGTCTAGTTTTTATTTGAAGATATTTCATTTTCCAACATAGCCCTCAAAGTACTAAAAATGTCCATTGCAGATCCTAAAAAAACAGTGTTTTATATCTGCTCTATCAAAAGGAAGGTTCAACTCTGTGAGTTGAATGTGCACATCACAAAGAAGTTTCTGAGAATGCTTCAGTCTTGTTTTTATTTTAAGATATTCCCTTTTCCAATGAAGGATTCAAAGTGCTCCAAATATCCACTTGCAGATTTTACAAAAAGAGTGTTTCAAAACAGCTGATCAGCAGGAAAGTTCAACTCAGTGAATTGAATGCACACATCACAAACCAGTTTCTGAAAATGCTTCTGTCTAGTTTTTATGTGAAGACATTTCCTTTTCCTCAGAAGGCCTCAAAGTGCTCCCAATGTCCACTTGCATATTCTACAAAAAGAGTATTTCAAAACTGCTCTATCAAAAGGAAGGTTCAACTCGGTGAGTTGATTGCACACATCACAAAGAAGTTTCTGAGAAGGCTTCTGTCTAGTTTTAAGTGAAGATATTCCCGTTTCCAACGAATGCCTCAAATCAGTCCAAATATCCCCTTGCAGATTCTACAAAAAGAGTGTTTCAAAACTAATCTATCAAAAAGAAGCTTCAACTCTGTGAGTTGAATGCACACATCATAAAGATGTTTCTGACAATGCTTCTGTCTAGTTTTTATTTTATGATATTTACTTTTGGAGCACTGGCCTCAAAGCACTCCAAATATTCACCTGCAGATTCTATAAAAAGAGTGTTTCAAAACTGCTCTATCAAAAAAGTTTGAATTTGTTAGTTGAATGCACTCATCAAAAAGAAGTTTCTTAGAATGCCTCTATCTAGTTTTTAGGTGAAGATATTTACTTTTAGAGCATTGGCCTCAAATCGCTCCAAATATTCACTTGCAGATTATACAAAAATAGTCTTTCAAAACTGCTCTATAAAAAGGAAGGTTCAACTCTGTGAATTCAATGCAGACATCACAAAGAAGTTTCTGAGAATGCTTCTGTCTAGTTTTTAAGTGAAGATATTTCCCTTTCCAGCATAGGCCTCAAAGTGCTCCAAATATCCACTTGCAGATTCTAGAAAAAGAGTGTTTCACAACTGCTGTAGCAAAAGGAATGTTCAGCACTGTGAATTGAATGCACTCATCATCACAAAGAAGTTTCTGAGAATGCTTCTCTATTGTTTTTATGTGAGGATATTCCTTTTTCCAGCTTAGGCCTCAAAGTGCTCTAAGTATTCACATGCAAATACTACAAAAAGAGTGTTTCAAAGCTGCTGTATCAAAAGGATGGTTTAACTCTATATGTTGAAAGCACACGTCACAAATAAATTTTTGAGAATATTTCTATCTTGTTTTTATGTGAAGATATTACCTTTTCCAGCATAGTCTTCAAAGCACTCCATATATACACGTGCAGATTCTCTAAAAAGAGTGTTTCAAAACTGCTCTATCAAAAGAAAAGTTCAACTCTGGGAGTTGAATGCACCCATCACAAAGAAGTTTGAGAAAATGCTTCTCTCTAGTTTTTAAGTGAAGATATTTCCTTTTCCAGCATAGGCCTCAAAGCGCTGCAAATAAACAATAGAAAATTCTACCAAAAAGGTGTTTCAAAACTGCTCTATAAAACAGAAGGTACAAGTCTGTGAGTTGAAAACACACACAGAAAATTAGTTTCTGAGAAGGCTTCCGTCTAGTTTCTATATGAAGATATTTCCTTTTCCACCGGAGGCACAATCGCTCCAAATATCCACTTGCAGATTTTACAAAAAGAGTGTTTCAAAACTGCTCTATCAAAAGGAAGGTTCAACTCTATGACTTGAATGTAGACATCACAAAGAAGTTTCTGAGAATGCTTCTGTCTAGTTTTTATATGAAGATGTTTCCTTTTCCAGCATGGGCCTCCAAGCGCTCCCAATATTGACTTGGAGATTCTACAAAAAGATTGTTTCAAAACTGCTCTATCAAAAGGAAAATTCAACTCTGCATGTTGAATGCACACAGAACAAAGAAGTTTGTGAGAATGCTGCTGTCTAGTTTTTATGTGAATATAATTCCTTTTCCAGCATTGGCCTCAAAACACTCCAAATATCCACTTGCAGATTCTACAAAAAGAGTGTTTCAAAACTGCTCTATAAAAACAAAGGTTTAACTTTGCTAGTTGAAGGCACATATCAAAAAGAAGTTTCTTAGAATGCTTCGGTCTAGTTTTTAGGTGAAGATATTCCCTTTTCCAGCATAGGCCTCAAAGCGCTCCAAATATTCACTTGCAGATTCTACAAAAATAGTGTTTCTAAATTGCTCTATCAAAACGAAGGTTCAACTCTGTGAATTGAATGGAGTCATCACAAATAAATTTCTCTGAATGCTTCTGTATAGTTTTTAATTGAAGATATTTCCTGTTCTAGTGTAGGCCTCGAAGTGCTCCAAATATCCACCTGCAGATTCTAGAAAAAGAGTGTTTCAAAACTGCTCTATCAAAAGGAATGTTCAGCACTGTGAATTGAATGCACACATCACAAAGAAGTTTCTGAGAATGCTTCTCTCTTGTTTGTATGTGAGAATATTCCCTTTTCCAGCTTAGGCCTCAAAGCGCTCCAAATATCCACTTGCAGATTCTGCAAAAAGAGTGTTTCAAAACTGCTGTATAAATAGGGTGGTTCAGCTCTGTGAGTTGAACGCGTACATCACAAAGAAGTTTCTGAAAATGCAGCTCTCTAGTTTTTATGTGAAGATATTTCCTTTTCCAGCTTAGGCCTCAAAGTGCTGTAAGTATTCACATGCAACTTCTTCAAAAAGAGTGTTTCAAAGCTGCTGTATCAAAAGGACGGTTTAACTCTATAAGTTGAATGCACATTTCACAAAGAAATTTTTGAGAATGCTTCTGTCTTGTTTTTATGTGAAGATATTTCCTTTTCCAGCATAGTCCTCAAAGCTCTCCATATATACACTTGCAGATCCTCTAAAATCAGTGTTTCAAAACTGCTCTATCAAAAGAAAAGTTCAACTCTGGGAGTTGAATGCACACAACACAAAGAAGTTTCTGAAAACATTTCTCTCTTGTTTTTATGTGAAGATATTTCCTTTTCCAGCATAGGCCTCAAAGCGCTGTTAATAACCAATTGAAAATTCTACAAAAAAGGTGTTTCAAAACTGCTCTACAAAACAGAAGGTACAAGTCTGTGACTTGAAAGCACACACCACAAATTAGTTTCTGAGACGACTTCCGTCTACTTTCTATATGAAGATATTTCCTTTTCCACCAGAGGTCGCAATGGCTCCAAATATCCACTTGCAGATTCTACAAAAAGAGTGTTTGAAAACTGCTCTATCAAAAGGAAGGTTCAACTCTATGAATTGACTGTACATATCACAAAGAAGTTTCTGAGAATTCTTCTGTCTAGTTTTTTATGTGAAGATGTTTCCCTTTACAGCATAGGCCTTAAAGGGCTTCAAATATTCATTTGCCGATTCTACAAAAAGAGGGTTTCAAAACTGCTCTATCAAAAGGAAGGTTCAACTCTTTGAGTTGAATGCACACATCAAAAAGAAGTTATTGACAATGCTTCTCTCTACTTTTTATGGGAAGCTATTTCCTTTTCCAGCATAGGCCTCAAAGCGCTCGACATATATACTTGCAAATTCTGCAAAAAGAGTGTTTCAAAACTGCTCTATCAAAAGGAAGGTTCAACTCAGTGAGTTGAATGCAGGCCTCACAAAGAAGTTTCTGAGAATGCTTCTTTCTAGTTTTTATGTGAAGATATTTCCTTTTCCAGGTTTGGCCTCAAATTGCTCCAAATATCCACTTGCAGATTCTAAAAAAAGAGTGTTTCAAAACTGCTCTATCAAAAAGAAGGTTCAACTCTGTGTGTTGAATGCACGCCAAACAAAGAAGTTTGTGAGAATACTGCTATCTAGTTTTTATGTGAATATAATTCCTTTTCCAGCATTGGCCGCAAAGTGATCCAAATATCCACTTACAGATTCTACAAAAATAGGGTTTCAAAACTATTCTATCAAAACGAAGGTTCAACTCTGTGAATTGAATGCACACAACTCTGAATTGAATGATGTTTCTGAAAATGCTTCTGTCTAGTTTTTAGTTGAAGATATTTCCTTTTACAGCATTGGCCTCAAAGCACTCGAAATAACCTCATGCAGATTCTGCAAAAAGAGTGCTTCAAACCTGCTCTATCAAAAGGATGTTTCAGCTCTGTGAATTGAATGCACACATCACAAAGTAGTTTATGAGAATGCTTCTGTCTAGTTTCTATGTGAAGATATTTCCATTTCCAGCATAGACCTTAAAGGGCTTCAAATATCCACTTGTAGATAATACAAAAAGAGCGTTTCAAAGCTGCTCTATCAAAAGGAAGGTTCAACTCTGTGAGTTGAATGCAAACGTCGCAAAGAAGTTTCTGAGAATGTTTCTCTCTACTTTTTATGGGAAATATTTTTTTCCAGCATAGGCCTCAAAGCGCTCCAGATATCCACTTGCAGATTTTACAAAAAGACTGTTTCAAAACTGCTCTATCAAAAAGAATGTTCAACTCTGTAAGTTGAATGCACACATCAAAAAGAAGTTTCTGAGAATGCTTCTGTCTAGTTTTTATGTGAAGATATTCCCTTTTCCAGCTTAGAACTCAAAGCGCTCCAAATATCCCCTTGCAGATTCCACAAAATGAGTGTTTCAAAACTGCTCTATCAATAAAACGGTTCAACTCCGTGAGTTGAATGCATATATCACAAAGAAGTTTCTGAGAATGCTACTATCTACTTTTTATGTGAAGATATTTCCTTTTCCAGCTTAGACATTAAACTGCTCGCCATATTCACATGGAGATTCTACAAAAAGAGTGTTTCAAACTGCTCTATCAAAAGGAAGGTTCAACTCAGTGTGTTGAAAGCACACATAACAAAGAAGTTCATGAGAATGCTTCTGCCTAGTTTTTGTGAAGATATTTCCTTTTTCAGCATTGACCTCAAAGCGCTCCGTATATGCACTTGCAGATTCTCCAAAAATAGTGTTTCAAAACTGCTCTATTGAAAGGAAAGTTCAACTCTGTGAGTTGAATGCACACATCTCAAGGATGTTTCTGAAAACGCTTCTCTCTAATTTTTATGTGAAGATATTTCCTTTTCCATCATTGGTATCTAAGGGATCCAAGTATCCACTTGGATAATCTACAAAAAGAGTGTTCCAAAACTACTCTATCAAAAGGATTGTTCAACTCGGTGAGTTGAAGCCACATATCCAAAGAAGTTTCTGAGAATGCTTCTGTATAATTTTTATGTGAAGATATTTCCTTTTCCAGCATATGCCTTAAAGTGCTGCAAATAACCACTTGCAATTTCTACAAAAAGTGTCTTTCTAAACTGCTCTATCAAAAGGAAGGTACAAATCTGGAAGTTGAAAGCACGCATCACCAATTAGTTTCTGAGAAAACTTCTGTTCAGTTTTTAAATGAACATATTTCCTTTTCCCCAGAATCTGTAATCACTCCAAATATCCACTTGCATATTCGAAAAAAAGAGTGTTTCAAAACTGCTCTATCAAAAGGAAGGTTCAACTCTGTGAGCTGAAGGCACACATCACAAAGAAGTTTCTGAGAACGCTTCTGTCTAGTTTTTAGGTGAAGATATTTCCTTTTCAAGCATTGTCCTTAAAGGACTCCAAATGTCCACTTGCAGATTCTATAAAAAGAGTGTTTCAAAACTGCACTATCAAAAGGAAGGTTTAACTCTATGAGTTGAATTCAGACATCACAAAGAAGTTTCTGAGAATGCTTCTGTCTAGTTTTTCTGTGAAGATATTTCCTTTTCCAGCACAGGCCTCAAGGCACTGAAAATATCCTCTGCAGATTCTACAAAAAGAGTGTTTCAAAACTGCTCTATCAAAAGGAAGGTTAAACTCTGTGTGTTGAAAGCACACACACATCACAAATAAGTTTCTGAGAATGCTTCTCTCTAGTTTCTATGTGAAGATATTTCCTTTTCCAAGCACAGGCCTCATAGTGTTCCAAATATCCACTTGCAGATTCTTCAAAAATAGTATTTCAAAACTGGTCTATCAAAAGGAAATTTCACCTCTGTGATTTGAATGCACACACCACAAAGAAGTTTCTGAGTATACTTCTGTCTAGTTCTTATGGAAAAATATTTCCTTTTACAGCATAGGCCTCAAGATGCCCCTAGTATCCAGTAGCAGATTCTACAAAAAGAGTGCTTCCAAACTGCACTATCAAAAGGAAGGTTCAACTCTGTGAGTTGAATGCACACATCACAAAGCAGTTTCTGAGAATGCTTTTCTCTTGTTTTTATGTGAAGATCTTGCCTTTTCCAGCTTAGGATTCAAAGCCCTCCAACTATCCACTTGCAGATACTACAAAAAGAGTGTTTCAAAATTTCACTATACAAAGGATGATTCAACTTTGAGAGTTGAACGCATACATCACAAAGAAGATTCTGAAACCACTTCTCTTTAGTTTTTATGTGAAGATATTTCCTTTTCCAGCATAGGCATCAAAGAGATCCAAATATCCACTTGCAGAATCTAAAAAAGAGTGTCTCAAAACTGCTCTATCAAAAGGAATGTTGAACTCTGTGAGCTGAAGGCACACATCACAAAGAAGTTTCTGAGAACGATTCTGTCTATTTTTTATGTGAAGATATTTCTTTTTCCTGCATAGGCCTCAAAGTGCTGCAAATAACCAACTGCAAATTCTACAAAAAGAGTCTTTCAAAACAGCTCTATCAAAAGGAAGGTACAAGTCTGTGATTTGAAAGCACACATCACTAATTAGTTTCTGAGAACGCTTCTGTCTAGATTTTATATGAAGATATTTCTTTTTCCCCCAGAGGCCACAGTCGCTCCAAATATCCACTTGTAGATTCTACAAAAAGAGTGTTTCAAAACTGCTCTATCAGAAAGAAGGTTCAACTCTGTGAATTTAATGCACACATCACAAAGAAGTTTCTGATAATATTTCTGTATAGTTTTTATGTGAAGGTATTTCCTTTTCCAGCATAGGCCTTCAAGGGCTTCAAATATCCAGTTGCAGATTATGCAAAAAGAGTGTTTCAAAACTGTTCTATCAAAAGGAAAGTAAAACTTTGTGAGTTGAATGCACGCAGCAAAATGAAGTTTCTCAGAATACATCTCTCTACTTTTTATGGGAAGATATATCCTTTTCCAGCATAGGCCTCAAATCGCTCCAAATATCCTCTTGCAGATTCTGCAAAAACAGTGTTTCAAAACTGCTCTATCAAAAGGAGGTTTCAAAAGTGAAAGTTGATTGCACATATCACAAAGAATTTTCTGAGAATGCTTCTCTCTACTTTTTATAGGCAGATATTTCCTTTTCCAGCATAGGCCTATTCACTCCAAATATGCACTTGCAGATTCTATAAAAAGAGTGTTTTAAAACTGTGTGAGTTGAATGCACACATCACAAGGTACTTTCTGAGGATGGTTTTATCTACTTTTTATTTGAAGATATTCCCGTTTCCAGCGAATGCATCATAGTGCTCCAAATATCCACTTGCAGATTCTAGAAAAAGCGTGTTTCAAAACTGCTCTATGAAAAGGAAGGTTCAACTCTGTGTGCTGAATGCACACATCTCCAAGAAGTTTCTGAGAATTCTTCTGTCTAGTTTTTATGTGAAGATATTTCCTTTTCCACCGAAGGCCTCCTAGTGCCCAAAATGTCCACTTGCAGATTCTACAAAAAAAGTGTTTCAAAACTGCTCTGTCAAAAGGAAGGTTCAAGTCTGTGAGTTGAATGCAAATATCACAAAGAAGTTTCCCAGAATGCTTCTGTTTAGTTTTTATTTGAAGTTATTTCATTTTCCACCACAGCCCTCAAAGCTCTACAAATGTCCACTTGCAGATTCTAAAAGCAGAGTGTTTCAAATTTGTTCTATCAAAAGAAATGTTCTACACTTTGAGTTGCATGCATACATCACAAAGTAGTTTCTGGGAATGCTTCTCTCTTGTTTTTATTTGAAGATATTGTCATTTCCAGTGAAGGCTTTGAAGCGCTCAAAATATACACTTGCTGATTCTACAAAAAGAGTGTTTCAAAACTGGTCTATCAAAAGGAAAGTTCAACTCAGTGAGTTGAATGGACACATCAAAAAAAAGTTATGAGAATGCTTCTGTCTAGTTTTTATGTGAAGATATTTCCTTTTGTACCATTGGTCTCAAAGCGCTCCAAATAACCACCTGCAGTTTCTACAAAAAGAGTGTTTCAAAACTGCTCTATCAAAAGGAAGGCTCAACTCTGTGAGTTGAATGCACTCATCATGAAGAAGCTTCTGAGAATGCTTCTGTCTAGTTTCTATTTGAAGATATACACGTTTCCAAAGAAGTCCCAAAACTGTCCAAATATCCCATTGCAAATTGTACAAAAAGAGAGTTTCAAATCTGCTTTATAAAAGGGAAGCTTCAACTCTGAGAGATGAATGCACACATCTCAAAATTTCTGAGAAAGCTTCTGTACAGTTTTTATGTGAAGATATTCCCGTTTCCAACAAAGGCCTCAAATCGGTCTAAGTATCCCCTTGCAGATTCTACAAAAAGAGTGTTCCAAAACTGCTCTATCAAAAGGAAGGTTCAACTTTGTGAGTTGAATGCGCACATCAGAAAGAAGTTTCTGAGAATGCTTCTGTCTAGTTTTTATGAGAAGATATTTCCTTTTCCACTGAAGGCCTCAAAGCGCCTAAAATGTCCTCTTGCAGATTCTAAAAAAAAGTTGTTCCAAAACTACTGTATCAAAAGGAATGTTCAAGTCTGTCAGTTGAATGCACACATCAAAAGGAATTTCTGAGAATGCTTCTGTCCAGTTTTTATGTGAAGATATTCCCATTTCCAACAAAGATCTCAAAACGCTACAAATATCCCCTTGCAGATTCTACAAAAAGAGTGGTTCGAAACTGCTCTATCAAAAGGAAGTTTCAGCTCTGCGAGTAGAATGCACACATCACAAAGTAGTTTCTGAGAATGCTTCTGTGCAGTTTTTATGTGAAGATATTCCCGTTTCCAACGAATGCTTCTACATGGTCCAAATATCCCCTTGCAGATTATACAAATAGAGGGTTTCAAAACTGCTCTATCAAAAGGAAGGTTCAACTCCGTGAGTTGAATGCACACATCACAAAGTAATTTCTGAGAATGCTTCTGTGTAGTTTTTATGTGAAGATATTCCCGCTTCCAAAGATGGTGTCAATTTGGTCCAAATATCCACTTGCACGTTCTTCAAAAAGAGTGTTTCAGAACTGCTCTGTGAAAAGGTATGTTCAACTCTGTGAGTTGAATGCAAACATCACAAAGAAGTTTCTGAGAATGCTTCTGTCTAGATTTATTTTGAAGATATTTTCTTTCCACCATAGCCCTCAAAGCACTACAAATGTCCACTTGCAGATTCCACAAAAAGAGTGTTTCAAAACTACTCTCTCAAAAGAAAGGTTCATCTCTGTGAATTGAATACACACATCACACAGTAGTTTCTGAGAATTGTACTGTCTAGCTTTTATTTGAAGATATTCCCTTCTCCAACTAAAGCTTCAAAGTGCTTCAAATATCCAATTGCAGATTTCACAAAAAGAGTGTTCCAAAACTGCTATATCAACAGGAAAGATGAACTCTGTGAGTTGAATGCACACATCACAAAGAAGTTTCTGTCTAGTTTTTATGTGAAGATATTTCCTTTTCCAGTGTAGTCCTCAAAGCACTCCAAATGTTCTCTTGTAGATTCTACAAAAAAGGTGTTTCAAAACTGGTCTACCAAAAGGAAGGTTCAAATCTGTGAGTTCAATTCACACATCACAAAGAATTTTCTGAGAATGCTTCTGTCCAACTTTATGTGAAGATATTCCCATTTCCAATGAAGGCCTCAAAACGCTCCAAATATCCCCTTACAGGTTCTACAAAAAGAGTGTTCAAAACTACTCTATTGAAAGGAAAGTTCAATTATGTGAGAAGAATGCACACATCACACAATTTCGTTTCTGAGAATACTTCCGTCTAGTTTTTATTCGAAATTATTCCCATTACTAATGAAGGCCTCAAAGCAGTCCATATATCCAGTTGCAGATTCTACAAAAACAGTGTTTCAAAACTCTTCAATCAGAAGAAAGGTTCAACACTGTGAGTTAAACGCCCACATCACAATGAAGTTTCTGAGAATGCTTCTGTCTAGTTTTTATGTGAAGACATTCCCGTTTACAATGAAGGCCTCAAATAGGTCAAATATCCAATTGCAGATGGTACAAAAAGAGTGTTTCAATACTGCTCTACCAAAAGGATGGTTCAACTCTTTGAGCTAAATGCACACATCACAAAGAAGTTTCTGAGAATGCTTCTGTCAAGTTTTATGTGAAGATATTCCCTTTTCCAATGAAAGCCTCAAATTGGTCCACTTCTCCACTTGCAGGTTCTACAAAAAGAGTGTTTCAAACCTGCTGTATGAAAAGTTATGTTCAATTATGTGAGTTGAATGCACACATCACAAAGATGTTTCTGAGAATGCTTCTGTCTAGTTTTTATGTGAAGATATTCCCTTTTCCAGCATAGGCCTCAAATCGCTCCAAATATCCAATTGCAGATTGTACAGAAAGGGTGTTTCAAAACAGCTCTATCAAAAGGAAGGTTCAACTCTGTGAGTTGAATGCATTCATCACAAAAAAGTTTCCGAGAATGCTTCTGTCCAGTTTTTATGTGAAGATATTTCCTTTTTCAGCAAAGGCCTCAAAGTGCTCTAAATATCTACTTGCACATTCTACAAAAAGAGTGTTTCAAAATTGCTCTACCAAAAATAAAGTTCAACTCTGTGAGCTGAATGCACTCATCACAAAGAAGTTTCTGAGAATGCTTCTGTCTACTTTTAATGTGAAGGTATTGCCTTTTTCAACATTGGCCTCAATGCGCTCCTAATATCCACTTGCAGACTCTACAAAAAGAGTGTTTCTAAGCTGTCCTATCAAAAGGAAGGTTCAACACTGTGAGTTAAATGCACCAATCACAAAGTAGTTTCTGATAATGCTTCTGTCTAGTTTTTATGTGATGAGATTTCCTTTTCCAGCATAGGTCTGAAAACTCTCCAAATATTCACTTGTAGATTCTCCAAAAGGGGTTTTTTAAAACTGTTCGATCAAAAGGGAAAGTTTAAATCTGTGAGTTGAATCCACTCTTCACAAAAAGTTTCTGAGAATGCTTCTGTCGAGTTTTTTTGTGAAGATATTTCCTATTCCAGCATAGGCCTCAAAACGCTCCAAATATCCACTTGCAGATTCTATTAACAGAGTGTTTCAAATCTGTTCTACCAAAAGGAAGGTTCAACACCGTGAGTTTAATGCACTCATCACAAAGAAGTTTCTGAGAACGTTTCTGTCTTGTTTGTATGTGAAGATATTTCTATTTCCATCATAGGCCTCAAATCCCTCCAAATATCCAATTGCAGATCGTACAGAAAGGGTGTTTCAAAACAGCTCTATCAAAAGGAATGCTCAACTCTGTAAGTTGAATGCACACATCACAAAGAACTTTCTGAGAATGCTTCTGTCTACTTATCATGTGAAGATATTTCGTTTTCAAGCATAGGCCTCAAATCGCTCTAAATATCCCCTTGCAGATTCTACAAAAAGAGTGTTTCAAAACTATTCTATCAAAAGGAAGTTTCAATCCTGTGAGTTGAATTTATGAAGCACACAGAAGTTTCTGAGAATGCGTCTATCTAGTTTTTATGTGAAGATATTCCCTTTTCCAGCATTGGCCTCACATCGCTCCAAATATCCACTTGCAGATTCTACAAAAAGCGTGTTTCCAAACTGCTCTATCAAAAGGAAGGTTCAACACTGTGAGTTGAATGCACACATCACAAACAAGTTTCTGAGAATGCTTCTGTCTTGTTTTTATGTGAAGACATTTCATTTTCCTGCATAGGCCTCAAAGCGCTCCACATATACCCTTGCAAATACTACAAAAAGAGTGTTTCAAAACTGCTCTATCAAAAGGAAGGTTCACGTCTGTGAGTTGAATGCACACATAAGAAAGACCATTTCTTAGAATGCTTCAATCTAGTTTTTATGTGAATTTATTTCCTTTTCCAGCATAGGCCTCAAAGCACTCCAAATATCCACTTGCAGATTCAACAAAAAGAGTGCTTCAAAACTCTTCTATCAAAAGGAAGGTTCAACTTTGTGAGTTGAATGCACTCATCAAAAAGAAGTTTGTGACAATGCTTCAGTCTTGTTTGTATGTGAAGATATTTCTATTTCCATCATAAGCCTCAAATTGCTCCAAATATCCAATTGTAGATTGTACACAAAGGGTGTTTCAAAACAGCTCTATCAAAAGAAAGGTTCAACTCTGTAAGTTGAATGCACACATCACAAAGAACTTTCTGAGAATGCTTCTGTCTACTTATCATGTGAAGATATTTTGTTTTCAAGCATAGGCCTCAAATCACTCTAAATATCCACTTGCAGATTCTACAAAAAGAGTGTTTCAAAACTATTCTATCAAAAGGAAGTTTCAAGTCTGTGAGTTCAATTTATGAGGCACAGAGAAGTTTCTGAGAATGCTTCTGTCTAGTTTTTATGTGAAGATATTCCCTTTTCCAGCATTGGCATCACATCGCTCCAAATATCCACTTGCTGATTCTACAAAAAGGGTGTTTCAAAACTGCCCTATCAAAAGGAAGGTTCAACACTGTGAGTTGAATGCACACATCACAAACAAGCTTCTGAGAATGCTTCCGTCTTGTTTTTATGTGAAGATATTTCGTTTCCCTGCATAGGCCTCAAAGCGCTCCACATATACCCTTGCAAATTCTACAAAAAGAGGGTTTCAAAACTGCTCTATCAAAAGGAAGGTTCACGTCTGTGAGTTGAACGCACACATAAGAAAGACGTTTCTGAGAATGCTTCAATCTAGTTTATATGTGAATTTATTTCCTTTTCCAGCATAGGCCTCAAAGCGCTCCAAATATCCACTTGCAGATTCCACAAAAGGAGTGTTTCAAAACTCTTCTATCAAAAGGAAGGTTCAACTTTGTGAGTTGAAGGCACTCATCAAAAAGAAGTTTCTGAGAATGCTTCTGTCTAGTTTTTATGTGAAGATATTTCCTTTTCCAGCATAGGCTTCAAAGCGCGCCAAATATCCACTTGCAGATTCTACAAAAAGAATGCTTCAAAACTGTTCTATCAAAAGGAAGGTTCA
The DNA here is from genome assembly GCF_028885655.2 of Pongo abelii. Lineage (NCBI taxonomy): Eukaryota > Metazoa > Chordata > Mammalia > Primates > Hominidae > Pongo > Pongo abelii. The sequence goes on from NC_071999.2 coordinate 11,999,043, forward strand.
CATCTGTGAGTTGAATGCTCTCATCACAAAGAAGTTTCTGAGAATGCTTCTGTCTATTTTTTATGTGAAGATATTTACTTTTCCAGCATAGGCATCAAATTGCTCCAAGTATCCACTTCCACAATCTACAAAGAGAGAGTTCAAAACTGTTCTATCAAAAGGAAGGTTCAACACTGTCAGTTGAATGCACTTATCACAGAGAAGTTGCTGAGAATGCTTCTGTCTAATTTAAAAGTGAAGATATTTCCTTTTCCATCATATGCCTGAAATCGCTCCAAATATCCACTTGAAGATTCTACAAAAATAGTGTTTCAAAACTGTTCTATCAACAGGAAGTTTCAACTGTGTGAGTTGAATGCACTCACCAGTAAGAAGTCTCTGAGAATTCTTCTGTGTAGTTTTTATGTGAAGATATTTCCTTTTCCAGCACAGTGCTCAAACGCCCCAAATATCAAATTGCAGATACTACAAAAAGAGTGTTTCAAACCTGAGCTATCAAAAGGAATGTTCAAGACTGTGAGATGAATTCATAAAGCACAGGGAAGTTTCTGACAATGCTTCTGTCTAATTATTATGGGAAAATATATCCTCTTCAAGCATAGGCCTCAAGTGCTCCAAATATCCACTTGCTGATACTACAGAATGGATGTTTCAAAACTGCTCTATCAAAAGGAAGGTTCCACACGGTGAGTTGAATGCATACATCACAAAGAAGTTTCTGAGAATGCTTCTGTCTACTTTTTATGTGAAGATATTTGCTTTTCCAGCGTAGGCCTCAAATTGTTCCAAACATCCACTTGCAGATTCTACAAAAAAAGTGTTTCAAAATTGCTCCATCAAAAGATGGTTCAAGTCTTTGAGTTGAATGCACTCATCACAAAGAAGTTTCTGAAATTGCTTCCGTCTAGTTTTTCTGTGAAGATATTTCCTTTCCCAGCACAGCGCTCAAGACGCCCCAAATATCAACTTGCAGACAATACAAAAAGAGTGTTTCAAACCTGAGCTATCAAAAGGAATGTTCAAGTATGTGAGTTGAATTCATAAAGCACAGGGAAGTTTCTGATAATGCTTCAGTCTAATTTTTATGTGAAGATATTTCCTTTTCCAGCATAGACCTCAAGTGCTCCAAATATCCACTTGCAGATTCTACAGAAAGGGTGTTTCAAAACTTCTCTATCAAAAGGAAGGTTCAACTCTGATAGTTGAATGCATACATCACAACGAAGTTTCTGAGAATGCTTCTGTCTACTTTTTATGTGGATATATTTCCACATATATCCAAACATCCACTTGCTCCAAACATCCACTTGCAGTTTCCACAGAAAAGTGTTTCAAAATTGCTCTATCAAAAGAAGGTTCAAGTCTTTGAGTTGAATGCACTCATCACAAAGAATTTTCTGAGATTGTTTCTGTCTATTTTTTATGTGAAGATATTTCCTTTTCCAGCATAGGCCTCAAAGCCCTCAAAACATCCACTTGCAGATTCTATAAAAGAATGTTTCACAAATGTTCTATCAAAAGGAAGGTTCAATTCTGTGAGTTGAATGCATTCATCACAAAGAAGTTTCTGAGAGTGCTTCTGTCTAGTTTTTAACGTGAAGATATTTCCTTTTCCAGTGTAGGCCTCATAGCGCTCCAAATATCCACTTGCAGATTCTAAAAAAGGAGTGTTCCAGAACTGCTCTATCAAAAGGAAGGTTCAAGTCTGTGAGTTGAAGGCACTCATCACGGATATTCCCTTTTCCATCATAGGCCTCAAAGCACTCCAAATATCCACTTGCAGATTCTATAAAAAGAGTGTTTCAAAAGTGTTATGTCAAATGGAAGTTTCAACTCTGATTTGAATGCACTCATCACCAAGAAGTTTCTGAGAATGCTTCTTTCTAGTTTCTATGTGATGATATTTCCTTTTTCAGCACAGACCACAAAGCGGTCCAAATATCCACTTGCAGATTCTACAATAACAGTATTTCAAAACTGCTCTATCAAAAGGAAGGTTCAAGTCTGTGAGTTGAAAGCATAAATCACAGGGAAGTTTCTGTGAATGCTTCTTTAATATTTTTATGTGAAGATTTTCCCTTTTCCAGCATAGTCCTCAAATATTTCCAAATATCCACTGGCAGATTCTACAAAAACTGTGTTTCAAAACTGCTCTATCAAAACGAATGTTCAACACTGTGAGTTGAATGCACACATTACAAAGAAGTTTCTGAGAATGCTTCTGTCTAGTTTTTATGTGAGGATATTTCCTTTTACAGCATGGGTCTCAAAGGACTCCAAATATCCCCTTGCAGATTCTACAAAGAGAGTTTTTCAAAACTCTTCTATCAAAAGGAAGGTTCCTCTCTGTGAGTCCAATGCACTGATCGCAGAGAAGTTTCTGATAATACTTCTGTCTATTTTTTATGTGAAGATATTTCCCTTTCCAGCATAGGCCTCAAAGCGCTCCAAATATCCAATTGCAGATTCCACAAAAGCAGTGTTTTAAAACAGCTCTTTCAAAAGGAAAGATCAATTCTGTCAGTTGAATGTACTCATCATGAAGAAGTTTCTAAGAATGCTTCAGCTTAATTTTTATGTGAAGATATTACCTTTTCCAGCATAGGCCTCAAAGCTCTCCAAATATCCACTTGCAGATACTACAAAACGAGTGTTTCAAAACTGCTCTATCAAAAGGAAGGTTCAAGTCTGTGAGTTGAATGCACTCATCTCAAAGAACTTTCTGAGAATGCTTCTGCTTAGCTATTATGTGAAGATGTTTCCTTTTCCTGCATAGGCCTCTAAGTGCTCCAAATATCCACTTGCAGATTGTACAAAAAGAGTGTTTCAAAACTGTTCTATAAAAGAGAAAGTTAAACTCTGTGAGTTGAATGCTCTCATCACAGAGAAATTTCTGAGAATGCTTCTGTCTGGTTTTTATATGAAGATATTTCCTTTTCCATCATAGGCCTCAAAACGCTCCAAATATCCATTTGCAGATTCTACAAAAAGAGTGTTCCAAAACTATTCTATCAAAAGTAATGTTCAACTCTGTGAGATGAATGCACTCATCATAAAGAAGTTTCTGAGAATGTTTATGTCTAGTTTTTATGTGAAGATATTTCCTTTTCCAGCATAGGCCTCAAATCGCTCCAAATATCCATATGCACATTTTACAATAAGAGTTTTTTGAAACTGCTCTATCAAAAGGAAGGTTCAAGTCTGTGAGTTAAATGCCTAAAGCAAAGTGAAATTTTTGAGAATTCTTCTGTCTACATCTTATGTGAAGATATTCCCTTTTCCAGCATAGGCCAGAAAGCACTCCAAATATCCACTTGCAGATTCTACAAAAAGTGTGTTTCAAAACAGCTCTATCAAAGGAAACTTCAAGTCTGTGAGTTGAATTCATAAAGCACAGGGAAGTTTCTTAGAATGCTTCTGTCTAGTTTTTATGTGAAGATATTCCCTTTTCCAGCGTAGGCCAGAAAATGCTCCTAATATCCACTTGCAGATTCTATAAAAAGTGTGTTTCAAAACTACTCTATCAAAAGGAAAGTTCAATTCTGTGAGTTGAATTCATAAAGCACAGGGAAATTTCTTAGAATGCTTCTGTCAAGTTTTCATGTGAAGATATTTCCTTTTCCATCATGGGCCTCAAATCGATCCAAATATCCACTTTCAGATTCTACAAAAAGGGTGTTTCAAAACTTCTCTACCTAAAGGAAGGTTCAACTCTGTGAGTTGAGTGCACACATCACAATGAAGTTTCTGAGAATGCTTCCGTCTAGTTTTAATGTGAAGACACTTCCTTTTCCAGCATAGGCCTCAAAGCGCTCCAAATATCCAATTGCAGATTCCACAAAAGGAGTGTTTCAAAACGGCTCTATCAAAAGGAAAGTTCAAGTCTGTCAGTTGAATGCACTCATCATGAAGAAGTTTCTGAGAATGCTTCAGCTTAATTTTTATGTGAAGATATTACCTTTTCCAGCATAGACCTCAAAGCGGTCCAAATATCCACTTGCAGTTTCTTCAGTAAGAGTGTTTCAAAACTGCTCTATCAAAAGGAAGTTTCAAGTCCGTGAGATAAATGCATAACGCACAGGAAGTTTCTGATAATGCTTCTGTCTTGATTTTATGTGAAGATATTCCCTTTTCCAACATAGGCCTCAAAGCGTTCCAAATATCCACTTGCAGATTCTACAAAAAGAGTGTTTCAAAACTGCTCTATCAAAAGGAAGGTTCAAGTCTGTGAGTTGAATTCATAAAGCACAGGGTAGTTTCTGAGAATGTTTCTGTCTACTTCTTATGTGAAGATATTTCCTTTTCCAACATAGGCCTCAAAGCGCTCCAAATATACACTTACAGATCCCATAAAAAGGGTGTTTCAAAACTGCTCTATCAAAAGGAAGGTTCAACACTGTTAGTTGAATGTGCACATCACAAAGAAGTTTCTGAGAATGCTTCTGTCTAATTTTTATGTGAAGATATTTCCTTTTCCAGCATAGTCCCCAAAGCTCTCCAAATATACACTTGCAGAGTCTACAAAGAGAATGTTTCAAAACTGTTCTCTCAAAAGGAAGGTTCAACTCTGTGAGTTGAATGCACTCATTGCATAACATTTTCTCAGAATGTTTCTGTCTTGTTTTTATGTGATAATATTTCCTCTTCCAACATCAGCCTCTAAGTGCTCCACATATCCACTTGCAGATTCTACAAAAAGAGTATTTCAAAACTGCTCTATGGAAAGGAAGGTCCAAGTCTGTGAGTTTAATGCACTCATCAAAAGATGTTTCTGAGAATGCTTCTGTCTAGTTTTTATGTGAAGATATTTCCTTTTCCAGCATCGGCCTCAAAGCGCTCCAAATATCCACTTGCAGATTCTACAAAGAGAGTTTTCCAAAACTGTTCTACCAAAACGAGGGTTCAACTCTGTGAGTTGAATGCACACATCACAAAGAAGTTTCGGAGAAAGCTTCTACTTAATTTTTATAAGAAGATGTTTCCTTTTCCAGCATAGGCCTCAAAGTGCTCCAAGCATGCACTTGCAGATTCTACAAAAGAAATGTTTCAAAACTACTCTATCAAAAGTTAGGTTCAAGTCTGTGAGTTGAATGGACACATCACAGATACTTCCTTTTCCATAGTAGACCTCAAAGCACTCTATATATCCACCTGCAGATTCTTTAAAAAGAGGGTTTCAAAACTGTTCTATTAAAAAGAGGGTTCAACTCTGTGAGTTGAAAGCACTCATAACAAAGAATTTGGTGAGAATACTTCTGTCTAGTTTTTATGTGAAGGTATTTAATTTTCCAGCGTAGGCTTCAAAGCACTCCAAATGTCCACTTGCAGACTCTACAAAAAGGGAGTTTCAAAGCTGCTCTAACAAAAGGAAGGTTCAAGACTGGGAGTTGAATGCACTCATCATAAAGAAGTTTCTGAGAATGCTTCTGCTTATTTTTTATGTGAAGATATTTCCATTTCCAGCATAGGCCTCAGAGTGCTCCAAATATCCACTTGCAGATTGTACAAAATCAGTGTTTCAAAACTGTTCTTTCAAAAGGAAGGTTCAGCTCTGTGAGTTGAATGCACTTATCACAGAGAAGTTTCTGAGAATGCTTCTGTCTAGTTTTCATGTGAAGATATTTCCTTTTCCATCATAGGCCCCAATGGGCTCCAAATATCCACTTCCAGATTCTACAAAAAGAGTGTTTCAAAACTTTTCTATCAAAAGGAAGTTTTAACTCTGTGAGTTGAATGCACTCATCACAAAGAATTTTGTGAGAATGCTTCAGACTAGTTTTTATATGATGATATTTCCTTTTCCAGCATAGGCCTCAAAGTGCTCAAAATATCCACTTGGAGATTCTAGAAAAAGAGTGCTTCAAAACTGTTGTATCAAAAGGAAGGTTCAAATTTGTGACTGAAATGCTCTCATCACAAGGTAGTTTCTGAGAATTCTTCTGACTATTTTTAATGTGAAGATGTTTCCATTTAAAGCATAGGCCTCAAAGCGCTCCAAATATCCACTTGCAGATTCTACAAAAAGAGTGTTTCAAAACTGCTCTATAAAAAGGAAGGTTCAAGTCTGTGAGTTGAATGCATAAGGCACAGGGAAGTTTCTGAGAAAGCTTCCATCTAGTTTTTATGTGAAGATATTCCCTTTTACAGCAGAGGCCTCAAATCGCTCCAAATATCCACTTGCAGATTCTACAAAAAGGGTGTTTCAAAACTGCGCTATCAAAAGGAACGTTCTGCTCTGTTAGATGAATGCATGCATCACAAAGAAGTTTCAGAGAATGCTTCAGTCTAGTTTTTATCTGAAGATATTTCCTTTTCCAACTTAGGCCTCAAAGCACACCAAATATCCACTTGCGGATCTACAAAAAGTGTGTTTCAAAACTTCTCTGTCAAAAGGAAGGTTCAAGTCTGTGAGTACAATGCACTCATCATAGAGATGTTTCTGAGAATGCTTCTGTATAGTTTTTAGGTGAAAATATTTCCTTTTCCAGTGTAGGCCTCCTAGCGCTCCAAATATCCACTTGCAGATTCTACAAAAAGAGTGTGTCAAAACTGCTCTATCAAAAGGAAGGTTTAAGTTTGTGAGTTGAATTCACTCATCAATAAGAACTTTGTGAGAATGCTTCTGCTTAGTTTTTATGAGAACATATTTCCATTTCCAGCATAGGCCTCAAAGCGCACCAAGTATCCACTTTCAGATTCTATAAAGAGAGTGTTTCAAAACCGTTCTATCAAAAGGAAGGTTCACCTCTGTGAATTGAATGCACTCATCACAGAGAAGTTTCTGAGAATGCTTCTGTCTAGTTTTTATGTGAAGATATTTCCTTTTCCAGCATTGGTGTCAAAATACTCCAAATATCCACTTGCAGATTCTACAAAAAGAGTGTTACAAAACTGTTCTATCAAAAGGAAGTTTCAACTATGTGAGTTCAATGCACTCATCACAAAGTAGTTTCTGAGAATGCTTCTGTCTAGATTTTAGGTGAAGATATTTCCTTTTTCATCATAGGCCTCAAATCTCTTCAAATATCCACTTGCAGATACTACAAAAAGAGTTTTTCAAAACTGCTCAGTCGAAAGGAAGGTTCAAGTCTGTGAGTTGAATGCGTAAAGCATGGAGAAGTTTCTGAGAATGGTTCTGTCTAGTTTTTATGTGAAGATGTTCCCTTTTTGCAGCATAGGCCTCAAATTGCTCCAAATATGCACTTGCAGATTATACAAAAAGAGTGTTTCAAAACTCTTCTATCAAAAAGAAAGTTCAACCCTGTGAGTTGAATGCACTCATCACAAAGAAATTTCTGAGAATGCTTCTGTCTAGTTTTTATGTGAAGATATTTCCTTTTCCAGCATAGACCTCAAAATGCTCCAAATATCCACTTGCAGATTCCACAAAAAGACTGTTTCAAAACTGTTCTATCAAAAGGAAAGTTCAACTCAGTGAGTTAAATGCACACATCACAAAGAAATTTCTGAGAATGCTTTTGTCTAATTTTTCTGTGAGGATATTTCCTTTTCCATCATAGGCCTCAAAGCACTCCAAATATGCACTTGCAGTTTCTACAAAAAGAGTGTTTCAAATCTGCTCTTTCAAAAAGAAGGTTCAAGAGTGTGAGTTGAATGCACAAAGTGCAGGGAAGTTTCTCAGAATGCTTCTGTCTAGTTTTTATATGAAGATATTCCTATTTCCAGCATAGGCCTCAATGAGCTCCAAATAATCTCTTGTAGATTCTTCAAAGAGAGTGTTTCATAACTGAATCATCACAGAGAAGTTTCTGAGAATGATTCCGTCTAGGTATTATGTGAAGATATTTCCTTTTCCAGCATAGGCCCCAATGCGCTCCAAATATCCACTTGAAGATTCTAAAAAAAGAGTGTTTCAAAACTGTTCCATCAAAGGAAAGGTTCAAATCTGTGAGCTGAATGCATTCATCCCAAAGAAGTTTTGGAGAATGCTTTTGTCTCGTTTTTATGTGAGGATAATTCCTTTTCCAACATAGGCCTCAAAGCGCTCCAAATATCCACTTGCAGATTCTACAAAAAGAGTGTTTAAAATCTGCTCTTTGAAAAGGAAGTTTCAAGTGTGTGAGTTGACTGCATAAAGCAGAGGGAAGTTTCTGAGAATGCTTCTATCTAGTTTTTATGTGAAGATATCCCCTTTTTCACCATAGGCCTCAAATCTCTCTAAATATCCACTTGCAGAGTCTACAAAAAGGGTGTTTCAAAACTGCTCTATCAAAAGGAAGGTTCAGGCTTGTGAATTGAATGCATAAGGCACAAGGAAGTCTCTGAGAATGCTTCTGTTTAGTTCTTATGTTCAGATATTCCCTTTTTGCAGCATAGGCCTCAAATCGCTCCAAATATCCACTTGCAAATTCTACAAACAGAGTGTTTCAAAACTGTTCTATCAAAAGGAAAGTTCAACCCTGTGAGTTGAATGCACTCATCACAAAGAAATTTCTGAGAATGCTTCTGTCTAGTTTTTATGTGAAGATACTCCCTTTCCAGCATAGGCCTCAAATTGCTCCAAATATCCACTTGTAGATTCTATAAAAAGAGTGTTTCAAAACTGCTCTATCGAAAGGAATGTTCAAGTCTCTGAGTTGAATGCACTCATCACAAAAATGTTTCTGAGAATGATTCTGCTTAGTTTTTGTGGGAAGATATTCCCTTTTCCATCATAGGACTCAATGCACTCCAAATAATCTATTGTAGATTCTACAAAGAGAGTGATTCAAAACTGTTCTACCAAAAGGAAGGTTGAACTCAGTGAGTTGAATGCACTCATCACAGAGAAGTCTCTGAGAATGCTTCTGTTTAATTTTTATGTGAAGATATTTCCTTTTCCAGCATAGGTCTCAAAGCACTCCAAATATCCACTTGCGGATTCTACAAAAAGAGTGTTTCAAAATTGTTCTATCAAAAGGAAGGTTCAACTCTGTTAGCTGAATGTATTCATCACAAAAATGTTTCTGAGAATGATTCTGCTTAGTTTTAATGGGAAGATATTCTCTTTTCCATCATAGGCCTCAATGTGCTCCAAATAATCTATTGTAGATTCTACAAAGAGAGTGATTCAAAACTGTTCTACCTAAAGAAAGGTTGAACTCTGTGAGTTGAATGCACTCATCACAGAGAAGTGTCTGAGAATGCTTGTGTCTAATTTTTATGTGAAGATATTTCCTTTTCCGGCATAGGTCTCAAATCACTCCAAATATCCACTTACAGATTCTACAAAAAGAGTGTTTCAAAACTGTTCTATCAAAAGGAAGGTTCAACTCTGTAAGCTGAATGCATTTTTCACAAAGAAGTTTCGGAGAATGCTTTTGTCTAGTTTTTATGTGAGGATATATCCTTTTCCAGCCTAGGCCTCAAAGCACTCAAAATATCCACTTGCAATTTCTACAAAAAGTTTTTCAAACCTGCTCTTCCAAAAGGAAGGTTCAAGTTTGTGAGTTGAATGCATAAAGCACACTGAAGTTTCTGAGAATGCTTCCATCTAGTTTTTATGTGAAGATATTCCCTTTTACACCACAGGCCTCAAATCGCTCCAAATATCCACTTGCAGATACTATAAAAAGGGTGTTTCAAATCTGCTCTATCAAAAGGAAGTTTCTAATCTGTTAGATGAATGTACACGTCACAAAGAAGTTTCAGAGAATGCTTCTGTCCAGTTTTTATGTGAAGATATTTCCTTTTCCAGATTAGGCCTCAAAGCACACCAAATATCCACTTGCACATTCTACAAAAGGAGTGTTTCAAAACTGCTCTATCAAAAAGAAAGTTCAAGTCTGTGAGTACAATCTGCTCATCATAGAGATGTTTCTGAGAATGCTTCTGTACAGTTTTTATGTGAAGATATTTCCTTTTACAGTGTAGGCCTCATAGCGCTCCAAATATCCACTTGCAGATTCTACAAAAAGAGTGTGTCAAAACTGCTATATCAAAAGGAAGGTTTAAGTCTGTGAGTTGAATTCACTCATCACTAAGAACTTTGTGAGTATGCTTCTGCTTAGTTTTTATGTGAACATATTTCCATTTCCAGCATAGGCCTCAAAGCGCACCAAGTATCCATATTCAGGTTCTACAAAGAGAGTGGTACAAAACAGTTCTAAAAAAAGGAAGTTTCAACTCTGTGGGTTGAATGCACTCCTCACAAAGAAGTTTCTGAGAATGCTTCTGTCCAGTTTTTAGGTGAAGATATTCCCTTTTCATCATAGGCCTCAAATCGCTCCAAATATCCAACTGCAGATTCTACAAAAGAGTGTTTCAAAACTACTCTATCAAAAGGAAGGTTCAAATCTGTGAGTCGAATGCATGAAGCAAGGGGATGTTTCTGGGAATGCTTCTGTCTAGTTTTTATGTGAAGATTTCTCTTTTTGCAGCATAGGCCTCAAATCACTCCAAATACGCACTTGCAGATTCTACAAAAAGAATGTTTCAAAACTGTTCTATCAAAAGGAAAGTTCAACCCTGTGAGTTAAATGCACTCATCACACAGAAATTTCTGAGAATGCTTTTGTCTAGTTTTGATGGGAAGATATTTCATTTCCGAGCAAAGGCCTCAAAACCCTCAAAATATCCACGTGCAGATTCTACAAAATGAGTGTTTCAAAACTACTCTATCAAAAGGAAGGTTAAAGTCTGTGAGTTGAATGCACTCACCATGAAAATATTTCTGAGGACGATTCTGCTTAGTTCTTATGGGAAGATACTTTCTTTTCCAGCATAGGCCTCAATGAGCTCCAAATAATCTCTTGTAGATTCTACAAAGTGTTTCATAACTGTTCTACCAAAAGGAAGGTTGAACTCTGTGAGTTGAATGCACTCATCACAGAGAAGTTTCTGTGAATTCTTCCGTCTAGTTGTTATGTGAAGATATTTCCTTTTCCAGCATAGGCCTCAAAGCGCTCCAAATATCCACTTGCAGATTCTACAAAAAGAATGTTTCAAAACTGTTCCATCAAAGGGAAGGTTCAACTCTGTGAGGTGAATGCATTCATCACAAAGAAGTTTCGGAGAAGGCTTTTGTCTACTTTTTATGTGGGGATATTTCCTTTTCCTGCATAGGCCTCAAAGCGCTCCAAATATCCACTTGCAGTTTCTACAAAAAAAGTGTTTCAAATCTGCTCTTTCAAAAGGAAGTTTTAAGCCTGTGAGTTGAATGCATAAGGCACAGGAAAGTTTCTGAGAATGCTTCTATCTAGTTTTTATGCGAAGATATCCCCTTTTTCACCATAGGCCTCAAATCGCTCCAAATATCCACTTGCAGATTCCACAAAAAGGGTGTTTCAAAACTGCTCTATCAAAAGGAAGGTTCTACTCTGTTAGTTTAATGCACACATCACAAAGAAGATACGGAGAATACTTCTGTCCAGTTTTTATGTGGAGATATTTCCTTTTCCATCTTAGCCCTCAAATCGCACCAAATATACACTTGCATATTCTACAAAATGACTGTTTCAAAACTGCTCTATCAAAAGGAAATTTAAAGTCTGTGAGTACAATGCACTCATCACAAAGAAGTTTCTGAGCATGCTTCTATCTAGTATTTATATGAAGAAATTTCCTTTTCGAGCGTAGGCCTCAAAGCATTCCAAATATCCACTTGCAGATTCTACAAAAAGAGTGTTTCAAAACTGTTCAATGAAAAGGTTTGTTCAACTCTGTGAGTGGAACTCACTCATCACAATGAAGTTTTGAGAATACTTCCGTCTAGGTTTTATGTGAAGATATTTCCTTTTCCATCATAAGCCTCAAAGAGCTCCAAATATCCACTTTCAGATTCTACTAAAAGAGTGTTTCACAACTGTTCTATCAACAGGAAGGTTCAACCCTGTGAGCTGAATGCGTTCATCACAAAGTAGTTTCGGAGAAAGCCTCTGTCCAATTTTTATATGAAGATGTTTCCTTTTGCAGCATAGTCCTCAAAGCGCTCCAAAAATCCACTTGCAGATTCTACAAAAAGAGTGTTTCAAAACTGCACTATCAAAAGGAAGGTTCAACTCTGTGAGTTGAAATCATAAAACACAGAGAAATTTCTGAGAATGCTTCTGTCTAGTTTTTATGTATACATATTTCCTTTTCCAGCATTGGCCTCAAAGCGCCAAAAGTATCTACCTGCAGATCCTACAAAAAGGGTGTTTCATAACTGCTCTTTCAAAAGCAGGGTTCAACTCTGTGAGTTGAATGCACACATCACAAAGAAGTTTCTGACAATACTTCTGTCTAGTTTTTATGTGATGGTATTTCCTTTTGATGCATAGGCCTCAAATCACTCTAAATATCCACTTCCAGATTCTACAAAAAGTGTGTTTCCAAACTGTTCTATCAAAAGGAAGGTTCAAGTCTGTGAGTTTAATTCATAAAACATAGGGAAGTTTCTGAGAATGCTTCTGTCCGGTTTTTATGTGAAGATATACCCTTTTCCAGGCTAGGCCTCAAAGTGCTAAAACTATCCACTTGCAGATTCTACAATATGGTGTTTCCAAACTGCTTTATCAAAAGGAAGTTTCAATTCTGTGAGTTGAAGGCACGCATCACAAAGATGTATTTGAGAATGCTTCAATATAGTTTTTATGTGAAATTATTTCTTACTCCAGCATAGGCCTCAAGTGATCCAAATATCCACTTGCAGATTCTACAAGAAGATTGTGTCAGAATTGTTCTATCAAAAGGAACTTTCAACCCTGTGAGTTGAATGCAATCATCACAAAGAAGTTTCGGAGAATGCTTCTGTCTAGTTTTTAGGTGAAGATATTTTCTTTTCCAGCATAGGCCTCAAAGACCTCCAAACATCCACTTGCAGATTATACAAAAAGTGTGTTTCAAAACCAGTCTATCAAAAGGAAGGTTCAACTCTCTTGGTTGAATATACTCATCCCACAGAAGTTTCTGAGAATGTTTCTGTCTAGTTTTTGGGTGAAGATATTTCCTTTTTCATCATAGGCCTCAAATCGCTCCAAATATCCACTTGCAGATTCTACAAAAAGAGTGGCTCAAAACTGCTCTATCAAAAGGAAGGTTCAAGCCTGTGATTAGAATGCATAAAGCACAGGGAAGTCTCTGAGAATGCTTCTGTCTAGTTCTTAAGTTAAGATATTCTCTTTATGCAGCACAGGCCACAAATCTCTACAAATATCCACTTGCAAATTCTACAAACAGAGTGTTTCAAAACTGTTCTATCAAAAGGCAAGTTCAAACCTGTGAGTTGAATTCACTCATCACCAAGAAATTTCTGAGAATGCTTCCATCTAGTTTTTATGTGAAGATATTTCCTTTTCCAGCATAGGCCTCAAATTGCTCCAAATATCCACTTGCAGATTCTACAAAAAGTGTTTCAAAACTGTTCTATCAAAAGGAAGGTTCAACTCTTTGAGTTGAATGCACTCATCCCAAAGTAATTTCTGAGAATGCTTCTGTCTAGTTTTTATATGAAGATATTTCCTTTTCCATCTTTGACCTCAAAGCGCTTGAAATACCCACTTGCAGAATCTACAAAGAGTGTTTAAAAACTGCTCTATCAAAAGGAATGTTCAAGTCATTGAGTTGAATACACTCACCACATAAATGTTTCTGAGAATGATTCTGCTTAGTTTTTATGGGAAGATACTTCCTTTTCCAGAATAGGCCTCAATGCACTCCAAATAATCTCTTGTAGATTCTACAAAGAGAGTGATTCAAAACTGTTCTAACAAAAGGAAGGTTGAACTCTGTGATTTGAATGCACTCATTACAGAGAAGTGACTGCGAATACTTCCTTCTTGTTTTTATGTGAAGATATTTCCTTTTCCAGCATAGGCCTCAAAGTGCTCCAAATATACACTTGCAGATTTGACAAAAAGATTGTTTCCAAACTGTTCTATCAAAAGGAATGTTCACCTCTTTGAGTTGAATGCACTCAACAAACAGAAATTTCTGTGAATGCTTCTGTCTAGTTTTTATGTGAAGATATTTCCTTTTCCAGCATAGGCCTCAAAGTGCTCCAAATATCCACTTGCAGATTCTACAAAAAGAGTGTTTCAAAACTGCTCTATCAAAAGGAAAGTTCAAGTCTGTGAGTCAAATACACTCATCACAAAAAAGTATCTCAGAATGATTCTGCTTATTTTTTTATGGGAAGATACTTTCTTTTCCAGCATAGGCCTCAATGTGCTCCAAATGATCCCTTGTATATTCTACAAAGAGAGTGTTTCATAACTGTTCTACAAAAAGGAAGGTTGAACTCTGTGAGTTGAATGCACTCATCACAGAGAAGTGTCTGACAATGCTTCCGTCTAGTTTTTATGTGAAGATATTTCCTTTCCCTGCATAGGCCTCAAAGCGCTCCAAATATCCACTTGCAGATTCTACACAAAGAGTGTTTCAAAACTGTTCCATCAAAAGGAAGGTTCAACTCTGTGTGCTGAATGCATTCATCATAACAAGTTTCAGAGAATGCTTTTGTCTAGTTTTTATGTGAGGATATTTCCTTATACAGCATAGGCCTCAAAACTCTCCAGATATCCACTTGCAGTTTCTACAAAAACAGTGTTTCAAATCTGCTCTTTCAGAAGGAAGTTTCAATTCTGTAAGTTGAATGCATAAAGCACAGAGAAGTTTCTGAGAATGCTTCTATCTAGTTTTTATGCGAAGATATCCCCTTTTTCAGCATAGGCCTCAAATCTCTCCAAATATCCACTTGCAGATTCTCCAAAAAGGGTGTTTCAAAACTGCACTATCAAAAGGAAGGTTCTACTCTGTTATTTGAATGCACACATCACAAAGAGGTTTTGGAGAATGTTTCTGTCTAGTTTTTACGTGAAGATATTTCCTTTTGCTGCTTAGGCCTCAAAGCGCACAAAATATCCACCTGCAGATTCTACAAAAAGAGTGTTTCAAAATGCTCTTTCAAAAGGAAAGTTAAAGTCTGTGAGTTGAATGCACTCATCACAAAGAAGTTTCTGTGAATGCTTCTGTCTAGTTTTTATGGGAAGATATTTCTTTTTCCAGTGTTGGCCCTCTAACACTCCAAATATCCACTTGCACATTCTAGAAAAAGAGTGTTTCAAAACTGCTCTACCAAAAGGAAGATTCAACTTGGTGAGTTGAATGCACAGATCAGAAAAAGTTTCTGAGAATGCTTCTGTCTAGTTTTTATGTGAAGATAATTCCTTTTCCAGCATAGGCCTCAAAGCGCTCCAAATAAACACTTGCAGAATCTCCAAAAACAGTGTTTCAAAACTGTTCTGTCAAAGGAAGGTTCAACTCTGTGAGTAGAATGCACTCATCACAAAGAAGTTTCTGAGAATGCTTCAGTCTAGTTTTTATGGGAAGAAATTTCCTTTTCCAACGTAGGCCTCAAAGCGCTCAAATATCCACTTGCAGATTCTACAAAAAGAGAGTTTCAAAACTGTTCTACCAAAGGAAGGTTCAACTCTGTGAGTAGAATGCACTCACCACAGAGAAGTTTCTGAGAAAGCTTCGGTCTAGTTTTTATGGGTACATATTTCCTTTTCCAATGTAGGCCTCAAAGCACTTCAAATAAACACTTGCAGATTCTTCAAAAAGAGTGTTTCAAAACTCTTCTATCAAAAGGAAGGTTCAACTCTGTGAGTAGAATGCAATGCAATGGAATGGATTGGAATCTCCAATCCACTCTACACTCTTTTTGTAGAATCTGCAAGTGTTTATTTAGAGCTCTTTGAGGCCTATGTTGGAAAAGGAGTGTTTCAAAACTGTGCTTTCAAAAGGAAGATTCCTCTCTGTGACTTGAATGCATAAAGCACAGGGAAGTTTCTGAGAATGCATCTGTCTAGTTTTTATGTGAAGATATTTCCTTTTCCAGTGTTGGCCTCTTAACACTCCATATATCCACTTGCAGATCCTACTGAAAGAGTGTTTCAAAACAGCTATATCAAAAGGAAGCTTCAATTCTGTCAGTTGAATGCGCACATCACAAAGAAGTTTCTGAGAATGCTTATGTCTAGTTTTCAGGTGAAGATATTTCATTTCCCAGCAAAGGCGTCAAAACGCTCAAAATATCCACTTGCAGGTTCTACAAAAGGAGTGTTTTCAAAACTGCTATTTCAAAAGGAATGTTAAAGACTGTGAGTTGAATTCACTCATCACAAAGAAGTTTCTGAGAATGCTTCTGTCTTGTTTTTATGGGAAGATATTTCGTTTTCCAGCATAGGCCTCAAATCCCTTGAAACATCCACTAGCAAATACTACAAAAACAGTGTTTCAAAACTGCGCTTCCAAAAGGAAGGTTCGTCTCTGTGACTTGAATGCATAAAGCACAGGGAAGTTTCTGAGAATTCTTCTATCTAGTTTTTATGTGAAGATATTTCCTTTTCCAGAATAGGCCTCAAAGCATTCCAAATGTCGACTTGCAGATTCTACGAAAAGAGTGTTTCAAATCTGTTCTATCAAAAGGAAGCTTCAACTATGTGAATTGAATGCATAAAGCAGAGGGAAGTTTCTGAGAATGCTTCTATCTAGTTTTTATGTGAAGATATTTCCTTTTCCAACATAGGCCTCAAAGTGCTCTAAATACACAGTTGCAGATCCTACAAAAGGAGTGTTTCAAAACTGTTCTATCAAAGGGAACGTTCAACTCTGTGAGTTGAATGCACTCATCACGAAGAAGTTTCTGAGAATGCTTCTGCCTAGAGTTTATGTGATGATATTTCGTTTTCTAGCATTGGCATAAAAGCCCTCCAAATGTCCACTTACAGATGCTACTAAAAGAGTGTTTCAAAACTGCTCTATCAAAAGGAAAGTTCAAGTGTGTGAGTTGAATGCACTCATCACACAGAAGTTTCTGGGAATGCTTCTGCCTCGTTTTTATGTGAAGTTATTTCCTTTTCCATCATAGGCCTCAAAGTGCTCCAAATAAACACTTGCAGATTCTACAAAAGGAGTGGTTCAAAACTGTTCCATCAAAAGGAAGGTTCAAGTCCATGAGTTGAATGCACTCATCACAGAGGAGTTCCTGAGAATTCTTCTGTCTAGGGTTTCTGTGAAGATATTTCCTTTTGCAGGATAGGCCTCAAATCGCTCCAAATATCCACCTGCAGATTTTACAAAAAGGCTGTTTCCAAACTGCTCTATCAAACGGCAACTTCAACTCTGTGAGTTGCATGCACACATCACAAAGAAGTTTCTGAGAATGCTTCTGTGTAGTTTTCAGGTGAAGACATTTCATTTCCGAGCAAAGGCCTCAAAACACTCAAAATATCCACTAGCAGATTCTACCAAAAGGATGTTTCAAAACTCCTCTTTCAAAATCAAGGTTCAAGTCTGTGAGTTGAATGCACTTATCACAAAGAAGTTTCTGAGAATGCTTCTGTCTAGGGTTTATGTGGAGATATTTCTTTTTGCAGCATAGGTCTCAAATCGCTCCAAACATCCACTAGCAAACTCTACAAAAAGAGGGTTTCAAAACTGTGCTTTCAAATGGAAGGTTCCTCTCTGTGACTTGAATGCATAAAGCACAGGGAAGTTTCTGAGAATGCTTCCGTCTAGTTTTTATGTGAAGATATTTCCTTTTCCAGTGTTGGCCTCTTAGCACTCCAAATATCCACTTGCAGATTCTACTGAAAGAGTGTTACAAAACTGTTCTATCAAAGGGAATCTTCAACTCTGTGAGTTGAATGCACTCATCATGAAGAAGTTTCTGAGAATGCTTCTGCCTAGTTTTTATGTGATGATATTTCCTTTTCCAGCATTGCCATAAAATCCCTTCAAATATCGACTTAGAGATGCTACTAAAAGAGTGTTTCAAAACTTCTCTATCAATAGGAAAGTTCAAGTGTGTGAGTTGAATGCACTCATCACACAGAAGTTTCTGAGAATGCTTCTGTCACGTTTTTATGTGAAGATATATTTCATTTTTCAACATAGGCCTCAAAGCACTCCAAATAGACACCTGCAGATTCTACAAAAGGAGTGTTTCAAAACTCTTATATCAAAAGGAAGGTTCAAGTCCGTGAGTTGAATGCACTCATCACACAAAAGTTCCTGAGAAAGCTTCTGTCTAGGGTTCCTGTGAATAGATTTCCTTTTGCAGCGTAGGCTTCAAATCGCTCCAAATGTCCACTTGCAGATTTTACAAAAAGGCTGTTTCCAAACTGCTGTATGAAAAGGCAGGTTCAACTCTGTGAGGTGAATGCACACATCACAAAGTAGGTTCTGAGAATGCTTCTGTGTAGTTTTCGTGTAGAGATATTTCATTTCCCAGCAAAGGCCTCAAAACACTCAAAATATCCACTTGCAGATTCTACAAAAAGAGTGTTTCAAAACTGCTCTTTCAAAATAAAAGTTCAAGTCTGTGAGTTGAACGCACTCATCACAAAGACGTTTCTGAGAATGCTTCTGTCTAGTTTGTATGGGAAGATATTTCGTTTTCCAGCATAGGCCTCAAATCGCTCCAAACATCCACTAGCAAATTCTACGAAAAGAGTGTTTCAAAACTGCACTTTCAAAAGGAAGGTTCCTCTCTGTGACTTGAATGCATAAAGAACAGGGAAGTTTCTGAGAATGCTTCCATCTAGTTTTTATGTGAAGATATTTTCTTTTCCAGTGTTGACCTCTTAACACTCCAAATATCCAATTGAAGATTCTACTAAAAGAGTGTTTCAAAACAGCCATATCAAAAAGAAGCTTCAAATCTGTGAGTTCAATGCACACATCACAAGCAAGTTTCTGAGAATGCTTCCGTCTAGTTTTTATGTGAAGATATTTCCTTTTCCAGCATAGGCCTCAAAGCGTTCCAAATGTCGACTTGCAGATCCTACAAAAAGAGTTTTTCAAAACTGTTCTATCAAAAGGAAGGTTCAAATATGTGAGTTGAATGCATAAAGCACAGGGAAGTCTCTGAGAATGCTTCTGTCTAGTTTTTATGTGAAGATATTTCCTTTTCCAACATAGGCCTCAAAGCCCTCCAAATAAACAGTTGCAGATTCTACAAAAGGAGTGTATCAATACTGTTCTTCCAAAAGGAACGTTCAAATCTGTGAGTTGTATGCACTCATCACGAAGCAGTTTCTGAGGTTGCCTCTGCCTAGTTTTTATGTTATGATATTTCGTTTTCCAGCATTGGCATAAAATCCCTTCAACTATGCACTTACAGATGCTACTAAAAGAGTGTTTCAAAACTGCACTATCAAAGGGAAATTTCAACTGTGTGAGTTGTATGCACCCATCACACAGAAGTTACTGAAAATTCTTCTGTCTCGTTTTTATTTGAAGATATTTCCTTTTCCATCATAGGCCTCAAAGCGCTCCAAATAAACACTTGCAGATACTACAAAAGGAGTGTTTCAAAACTGTTCTATCAAAAGGAAGGTTCAAGTCCGTGAATTGAATGCACTCATCACACAGAAGTTTCTGAGAATGCTTCTGTCTAGGATTTCTGTGAATATATTTCCTTTTGCAGCATAGGCCTCAAAACGCTCAAAATATCCACTTGCAGATTTCACAAAAAGGCTGTTTCCCAACTGCTCTATCAAAAGGCAGCTTCAACTCTGTGAATTGAGTACACACATCACAAAGCAGTTTTTGAGAATGCTTCAGTGTAGTTTTCAGGTGAAGATATTTCATTTCCCAGCAAAGACCTCAAAATGCTCAAAATATCCACTTGCAGATTCTACAAAAAGAGTGTTTCAAAACTGCTCTTTCAAAATGAAGATTCAAGTCTGAGTTGAATGCACTCATCACAAAGAAGTTTCTGAGAATGCTTCTCTGTAGTTTTTATGAGAAGATATTTCGTTTTCCAGCATAGGCCTCAAATCGCTCCAAACATCCACTAGCAAATCCTACAAAAAGAGGGTTTCAAAACTGTGCTTTCAAAAGGAAGGTTCCTCTCCGTGACTTGAATGCATAAAGCACAGGAAAGTTTCTGAGAATGCTTCCATCTAGTTTTTATGTGAAGATATTTCCTTTTCCAGTGTTGGCCTCTTAGCCCTCCAAATATCCACTTGCAGATTCTACTGAAAGAGTGTTTCAAAACAGCTACATCAAAAAGAAGCTTCAACTCTGTGAGTAGAATGTACACATCACAAAGAAGTTTCTGAGAATGCTTCTGTCTAGTTTCCAGGTGAAGATATTTCATTTCCCATCAAAGGCCTCAAAGCGCTAAAAATGTCCACTTGCAGAATCCACGAAAAGAGTGTTTCAAAACTGTTCTATCAAAAGGAAGGTTTAACTCTGTGAGTAGAATGCACACATCACAAAGAAGTTTCTGAGAATGGTTCTATCTAGTTTTCATCTGAATGTATTTCCTTTTCCACTAGTTTCTGCAATCGCACGAAGTATCCGAATGCAGTTTCCACAACAAGAGTGTTGCAGAACTGCTCTATGAAAAGGAAGGTTCAACTCTGTGAGTTCAATCCCCAAATGACAAAGAAGTTTCTGAGAATGCTTCTGTCTAGGGTTTATGTGGAGATATTTCTTTTTGCAGCATAGGTCTCAAATCGCTCCAAATATCCACTTGCAGATTTTACAAAAAGGCTGTTCCCAAACCACTGTATCAAAAGGCAAGTTCAACTCTGTGAGTTGAATGCAGACAGCACAAAGAAGTTTCTGAGACTGCTTCTGTCTCCTATTTAATGTGAAGAAATTTCCTTTTCCATCATAGGCCTCAAAGCGCTCCAAATAAACACTTGCAGATTCTACAAAAGGAGTGTTTCAAAACTGCTCTATCAAAAGGAAGGTTCAAGTCCGTGAGTTGAATGCACTCATCACACAGAAGATCCTGAGAATGCTTCTGTCTAGGGTTTCTGTGAAGATATTTCCTTTTGCAGCATAGGTCTCAAATCGCTCAAATATCCACTTGCAGATTTTACAAAAAGGCTGTTTATAAACTGCTCTATCAAAAGGCAGGTTCAAATCTGTGAGTTGAATGCACATATCACAAAGAAGCTTATGAGAATGCTTCTGTGTAGTTTTCAGGTGAAGATATTTCATTTCTCAGCAAAGGCCTCAAAACGCTCAAAATATACACTTGCAGATTCTACAAAATGAGTGTTTCAAAACTGCTTTTCAAAACGAAGGTTCAAGTCTGTTAGTTGAATGCACTCATCACAAAGAAGTTTCTGAGAATGCTTCTGTCTAGTTTTTATGGGAAGATATTTCGTTTTCCAGCATAGGCCTCAAATCACTCCAAACATCCACTAGCAAATACTAGAAAAAGAGTGTTTCAAAACTGCACTTTCAAAAGGAAGGATCTTCTCTGTGACTTGAATGAATAAAGTACAGGGAAGTTTCTGAGAATTCTTCCGTCTAGTTTTTATGTGAAGATATTCCCTTTTCCAGTGTTGGCCTCTTAACACTCCAAATATCCACCTGAAGATTCAACTGAAAGAGTGTTTCAAAACAGCTATATCAAAAGGAAGCTTCAACTCTGTGAGTTGAATGCACACATCACAAACAGGTTTCTGAGAATGCTTCTATCTAGTTTTTATGTGATGATATTTCCTTTTCCAGCGTAGGCCTCAAAGCGTTCCAAATGTGGAATTGTAGATTCTATGAAAAGAGAATTTCAAAACTGTTCTATTAAAAGGAAGGTTCAACTATGTGGGTTGAATGCAGAAAGCACAGGGAAGTTTCTGAGAATGCTTCTGTCTAGTTTTTAGGTGATGATATTCCGTTTTCCAACTTAGTCCTCAAACCCCTACAAATAAACTGTTGCAGATCCTACAAAAGGTGTGTTTCAAAACTGTTCTATCAAAAGTAACGTTCAACTCTGTGAGTTGAATGCACTCTTCAGGAAGAAGTTTCTAAGAATGCTTCTGTCTAGTTTTTATGTGATGATATTTCGTTTTCCAGCATTGGCATAAATACCCCCAAAATATCAACATACAGATGCTACTAAAAGAGTGCTTCAAAACTGCTCTATCAAAAGGAAGGTTCAACTCTGTGAGTTGAATGCACTCATCACACAGAAGTTTCTGAGAAGGCTTCTGTCTCGTTTTTATGTGAAGATATTCCCTTTTCCATCATAGGCCTCAAAGCGCTCCAAAAAAACGCTTGCAGATTCTTCAAAAGGATTGTTTCAAAGCTGTTCTATCAAAAGTAAAGTTCAAGTCCGTGAGTTGAATGCACTCATCATACAGAAGTTTCTGAGAATGCTTCTGTCTAGGGTTTATGTGGAGATATTTCTTTTTGCAGCATAGGTCTCAAATCGCTCCAAATATCCACTTGCAGATTTTACAAAAAGGCTGTTTCCAAACTACTCTATCAAAAGGCAGCTTCAACTCTGTAAGTTGAGTGCACACAGCACAGAGAAGTTTCTGAGAATGCTTCTCTGTAGTTTTTATGGGAAGATATTTCGTTTTCCAGCATAGGCCTCAAATCGCTCCAAACATCCACTAGCAAATTCTACAAAAGGAGGGTTTCAAAACTGTGCTTTCAAAAGGAAGGTTGCTCTCTGTGACTTGAATGCATAAAGCACAGGGAAGTTTCTGAGAATGCTTCCATCTAGCTTTTATGTGAAGATATTTCCTTTTCCAGTGTTGCCTCTTAGCCCTCCAAATATCCACTTATAGATCCTACTGAAAGAGTGTTTCAAAACAGCTATATCAAAGGGAAGCTTCAAGTCTGTGAGTTGAATGCCACATCACAAAGAAGTTTCTGAGAATGCTTCTGTCTAGTTTATAGTTGAAGATATTTCATTTCCGAGCAAAGGCCTCAAAACGCTCAAAATATCCACTGGCAGATTCTACAAAAAGAGTGTTTTCAAAACTGCTCTTTCAAAAGGAAAGTTATAGTCTGTGAGTTGAATGCACATAGCACAAAGAAGTTTTTGAGAACGGTTCTATCTTGTTTTTATCTGAATGTATTTCCTTTCCCACTATATGCCGCAATCTCACCAAATATCCACGTGCAGTTTCCACAACAAGAGTGTTGCGGAACTGCTTTATGAAAAGGAAGGTTCAACTCTGTGAGTTCAATCCCCAAATGACAAAAAAGTTTCTGAGAATGCTTCTGTCTAGGGTTTATGTGGAGATATTTCTTTTTGCAGCATAGGTCTCAAATCGCTCCAAATATCCACTTGCAGATTTTACAAAAATGCTGTTTCCAAACTACTCTATCAAAAGGCAGGTTCAACTCTGGGAGTTGAATGCACACAGCACAAAGAAGTTTCTGAGAATGCTTCTGTCTAGTTTTTATGGGAAGATATTTCGTTTTCCAGCATAGTCCTCAAATCACTCCAAACATCCACCAGCAAATACTAGAAAAAGAGGGTTTCAAAACTGCGCTTTCAAAAGGAAGGATCTTCTCTGTGACTTGAATGAATAAAGTACAGGGAAGTTTCTGAGAATGCTTCCGTCTAGTTTTTATGTGAAGATATTTCCTTTTCCAGTGTTGGCCTCTTAACACTCCAAATATCCACCTGAAGATTCAACTGAAAGAGTGTTTCAAAACAGCTATATCAAAAGGAAGCTTCAAATCTGTGAGTTGAAAGCACACATCACAAACAGGTTTCTGAGAATGCTTCTATCTAGTTTTTATGTGATGATATTTCGTTTTCCAGTATAGGCCTCAAAGCGTTCCAAATGTGGAATTGTAGATTCTATGAAAAGAGAATTTCAAAACTGTTCTATCAAAAGGAAGGTTCAACTATGTGGGTTGAATGCAGAAAGCACAGGGAAGTCTCTGAGAATGCTTCTGTCTAGTTTTTATGTGAAGATATTTCCTTTTCCAACATAGGCCTCAAAGCGCTCCAAATAAACAGTTGCAGATCCCACAAAAGGAGTGTTTCAAAACTGTTCTATCAAAAGTAACGTTCAACTCTGTGAGTTGAATGCACTCATCACGAAGAAGTTTCTGAGAATGCTTCTGCCTATTTTTCCTGTGTTGATATTTCATTTTCCAGCATTGGCGTAAAAGCCCTCTAACTATCCACTTACAGATGCTACTAAAAGAGTGTTTCAAAACTGCTCTACCAAAAGCAATGTTCAAGTGTGTGAGTTGAATGCCCTCATCACACAGAAGATCCTGAGAATGCTTTTGTCTCGTTTTTATGTGAAGATATTTCCTTTTCCATCATAGGCCTCAAATCTCTCCAAATAAACATTTGTGGATTCTACAAAAGGAGTGTTTCAAATCTGTTCTATCAAAAGGAAGGTTCAAGTCCGTGAGTTGAATGCACTCATCACACAGAAGTTCCTGAGAATGCTTCTGTCTAGGGTTTCTGTGACGATATTTCCTTTTGCAGCATAGGCCTCAAATCGCTCCAAATATCCAATTGCAGATTTTACAAAAAGGCTCTTTCCAAACTGCTCTATCAAAAGGAAGGTTCAACTCTGTGAGATGAATGCACACATCACAAGGAAGTTTCTGAGAATGCTTCTGTGTAGTTTTCAGGTGAAGATATTTCATTTCCCAGCCAAGGCCTCAAAATGCTCAAAATATACACTTGCAGATACTACAAAAACAGTGTTTCAAAACTGCTCTTTCAAAATGAAGGTTCAAGTCTGTGAGTTGAATGCATTCATAACAAAGAAGTTTCTGAGAATGCTTCTGTCTAGTTTTTATGGGAAGATATTTCGTTTTCCAGCATAGGCCTCAAATCGCTCCAAACATCCACTAGCAAATTCTACAAAAAGAGGGTTTCAAAATTGTGCTTTCAAAAGGAAGGTTCCTCTCCATGACTTGAATGCATAAAGCACAGGGAAGTTTCTGAGAATCCTTTCGTCTAGTTTTTATGTTAAGATATTTCCTTTTCCAGTGTTGGCCTCCTAGCACTCCAAATATCCACTTACGGATTCTACTGAAAGAGTGTTTCAAAACAGCTATATCAAAAGGAAGCTTCAACTCTGTGAGTTGAATGTGCACATCACAAAGAAGTTTCTGATAATGTTTCTATGTAGTTTTTAGGTGAAGATGTTTCCTTTTCCAACATAGGCTTCAAAGCGCTCCAAATATCCACTTGCAGACTCCACAAAAAGAGTGTTTCAAAACTGTTCTATCAAAAGGAAGGTTCATCTCTGTGAGTACAATGCACACATCACAAAGAAGTTTCTGAGAACGATTCTATGTAGTTTTCATCTGAATGTATATCCTTTTACACTAGGTGCCGCAATCGCACCAAATATCCACATGGGATTTCTGCAAGAAGAGTGTTGCAGAACTTCTCTATGAAAAGGAAGGTTCAACTCTGTGAGTTCAATCCCCAATGACAAAGATGTTTCTGAGAATGCTTCTGTCTAAGATTTATGTGAAGATAATTCTTTTTGCAGTATAGCTCTCAAATCGCTCCAAATATCCACTTGCAGATTTCACAAAATGGCTGTCTCCAAACTACTCTATCAAAACGCAGGCTCAACTCTCTGAGTTGAATGCACACAGCACAAAAAATTTTCTGAGAATGCTTCTGTCTATATTTTATGGGAAGATATTTCATTTTCCTGCATAGGCCTCAAGACGCTCCAAACATCCACTAGCAAATTCTACAAAAAATGGTTCAAAGCTGCGCTTTCAAAAGCAAGGTTACCCTCTGTGACTTGACTGCATAAAGCACAGGGAAGTTCCTGAGAATGCTTCCATCTAGTTTTTATGTGAAGATATTTCCTTTTCCAATGTTGGCCTCTTAACACTCCAAATATCCATTTGAAGATTCTACTAAAAGAGTATTTCAAAACAGCTATATCAAAAGGAAGCTTCAACTGTGCGAGTTGAATGCACACATCACAAAGAAGTTTCTGAGAATGCTTCAACCTAGTTTTTATGTGAAGATATTTCCATTTCCAGCATAGGCCTCAAAGCGTTCCAAATGTCGACTTGCAGATTCTATGAAAAGACATTTTCAAAACTGTTCTATCAAAAGGAAGGTTCAACTATGTGGGTTGAATGCAGAAAGCACAGGGAAGTCTCTGAGAATGCTTCTGTGTAGTTTTTATGTGAAGATATTTCCTTTTCGAACATAGGCCTCATATCGCTCCAAATAAACAGTTGCAGATCCTACAAAAGGAGTGTTTCAAAACTGTTCTATCAAAAGTAACGTTCAACTCTGTGAGTTGAATGCACTCATCGTGAAGAGGTTTCTGAGAATGCTTCTGCCTAGTTTTAATGGGATGATATTTCGTTTTCCAGCATTGGCATAAAAGCCCTGCAAATATCCACTTACAGATGCTACTAAAAGAGTTTTTCAAAACCTCTCCATCAAAAGGGAAGTTCAAGTGTGTGAGTTGAATGCACTCATCACACAGAAGTTTCTGAGAATGCTTCTGTCTTGTTTTTATATGAAGATATTTCCTTTTCCATCATAGGCTTCAAAGCGCTCAAAATAAACAGTTGCAGATTCTACAAAAGGAGTGTTTCAAAACTGTTCTATCAAAAGGAAGGTTCAAGTCCGTGTGTTGAATGCACTCATCACACAGAAGTTCCTGAGAATGCTTCTGTCCAGGGTTTCTGTGAAGATATTTCCTTTTGCAGCATAGGCCTCAAATTGCTCCAAATATCCACTTGCAGATTCTACCAAAAGACTGTTTCCAAACTGCTCTACTAAACGGCAGATTCAACTCTCTGAGTTGAATGAACACATCACAAAGAAGTTTCTGAGAATGCTTCTGTGTAGCTTTCAGGTGAAGATATTTCATTTCCCAACAAAGGCCTCAAAACGCTCAAAATATCCACTTGCAGATCCTACAAAAAGAGTGCTTCAAAACTGTTCTTTCAAAATGAAGGTTCAAGTCTGTGAGTTGAATGCACTCATCACAAAGAAGTTTCTGAGAATGCTTCTGTCTGGTTTTTAATGTGGAGATATTTCCTTTTCCAACATAGGCCTCAAAGCGCTCCAAATAAACACTTGCAGATTCTACAAAAGCAGTGTTTCAGAACTGTTCTACCAAAAGGAAGGTTCAAGTCCGTGAGTTGAATGCACTCATCACACAGAAGTTCCTGAGAATGCTTCTGTCTAGGGTTTCTGTGAAGATATTTCCTTTGGCAGCATAGGCCTCAAATCGCTCCAAATATCCACTTGCAGATTCTACCAAAAGACTGTTTCCAAACTGCTCTACAAAACGGCAGGTTCAACTCTCTGAGTTGAATGCACACATCACAAAGAAGTTTCTGAGAAGGCTTCTGTATAGTTTTCAGGTGAAGATATTTCATTTCCCAGCAAAGGCCTCAAAACGCTCAAAATATCCACTTGCAGATCCTACAAAATGAGTGTTTCAAAACTGTTCTTTCAAAATGAAATTTCAAGTCTGTAAGTTGAATACACTCATCACAAAGAAGCTTCTGATAATGTTTCTGTCTAGTTTTTATGGGAAGATATTTCGTTTTCCAGCATAGGCCTCAAATCGCTCCAAACATCCACTAGCAAATTCTACAAAAAGAGGGTTTCAAAACTGCGCTTTCGAAAGGAAGGTTCCTCTCTGTGACTTGAATGCATAAAGCACAGGGAAGTTTCTGATAATGCTTCCATCTAGTTTTTATGTGAAGATATTTCCTTTTCCAGTGTTGGCCTCTTAGCGCTCCAAATATCCACTTGCAGATTCTACTGAAAGAGTGTTTCAAAACAGCTATATCAAAAGGAAGATTCAACTCCATGAGTTGAATGTGCAGAACACAAAGAAGTTTCTGAGAATGCTTCTATCTAGTTTTTATGTGAAGATGTTTCCCTTTCCAGCATAGGCTACGAAGACCTCCAAATATCCACTTGCAGACTCCATAAAAAGAGTGTTTCAAAACTGTTCTATCTAAAGGAAGGTTTAACTCCGTGAGTAGAATGCACACAACACAAATAAGTTTCTGAGAATGGTTCTATCTAGTTTTCATCTGAATGTATTTCCTTTTTCACTAGATGCTGCAATTGCACCTCATATCCACTTGCAGTTTCCACAACAAGAGCATTGCAGAACTGCTCTATAAAAAGGCAGGTTCAACTCTGTGAGTTCAATCCCCAAATGACAAAGAAGTTTCTGAGAATGCTTCTGTCTAGGGTTTATGTGGAGACATTTCTGTTTGCAGCATAGGTCCCAAATCGCTCCAAATATCCACTTGCAGATTTTACAAAAAGGCTGTTTCCAAACTACTCTATCAAAAGGCAGGTTCAACTCTGTGAGGTGAATGCACAAAGCACAAAGAAGTTTCTGAGAATGCTTCTGTCTAGTTTTTATGGGAAGATATTTCGTTTTCCAGCGTAGGTCTCAAATCTTTCCAAACATCCACTAACAAATTCTACAAAAGGAGTGTTTCAAAACTGCACTTTCAAAAGGAAGGTTCCTCTCTGTGACTTGAATGCGTAAAGCACAGGGAAGTTTCTGAGAATGCTTCCGTCAAGTTTTTGTGAAGATATTTCCTTTTCCAGTGTTGGCCTCTTAACACTCCAAATATCCACTTGAAGATTCTACTAAAAGAGTGTTTCAAAACAGCTATATCAAGAGGAAGCTTCAACTCT
The DNA here is from genome assembly GCF_028885655.2 of Pongo abelii. Classification (NCBI taxonomy): domain Eukaryota; kingdom Metazoa; phylum Chordata; class Mammalia; order Primates; family Hominidae; genus Pongo; species Pongo abelii. The sequence continues at coordinate 12,027,427 of NC_071999.2, forward strand.
GTGAGTTGAATGTGCACATCACAAAGAAGTTTCTGGGAATGCTTCTATCTAGTTTTTCTGTGAAGATATTTCCTTTTCCAGCATAGGCCTCAAATCGTTCCAATTGTCGACTTGCAGATTCTTCGAAAAGAGATTCTCAAAACTGTTCTATCAAAAGGAAGGTTCAACTATGTGAGTTGAATGCAGAAAGCACAGGGAAGTTTCTGAGAATGCTTCTGTCTAGTTTTTATGTGAAGATATTTCCTTTTCCAACATACGCCTCAAAGCGCTCAAAATAAAGAGTTGCAGATTCTACAAAAGGAGTGTTTCAAAACTGTTCTATCAAAAGGAAGGTTCAAGTCCGTGAATTGAATGCACTCATCACACAGAAGTTCCTGAGAATGCTTCTGTCTAGGGTTTCTGTGAAGATATTTCCTTTTGCAGCATAGGCCTCAAATCGCTCCAAATATCCACTTGCATATTCTACCAAAAGACTGTTTCCAAACTGCTCTATCAAACGGCAGGTTCAACTCTCTGAGTTGAATGCACACATCACAAAGAAGTTTCTGAGAATGCTTCTGTATAGTTTTCAGGTGAAGATATTTCATTTCCCAGCAAAGGCCTCAAAACGCTCAAAATATCCACTTGCAGATCCTACAAAAGGAGTGTTTCAAAACTGCTCTATCAAAAGGAAGGTTCAAGTCCGTGAGTTGAATGCACTCATCACACAGAAGTTCCTGAGCATGCTTCTTTCTAGGGTTTCTGTGAAGACATTTCCTTTTGCAACATTGGCCTCAAAACGCTCCTATTATACACTTGCAGATTTTACAAAAAGACTGTTTCCAAACTGCTCTATGAAAAGGCAGGTTCAATTCTGTGAGTTGAATGCACACATCACAAAGAAGTTTCTGAGAATGCTTCTGTGTAGTTTTCAGGTGAAGATATTTCATTTCCCAGCAAAGGCCTCAAAACTCTCAAAATATCCACTTGCAGATTCAACAAAGAGAGAGTTTCGAAACTGCTCTTTCAAAATGAAGGTTCAAGTCTGTGAGTTGAATGCACTCATCACAAAGAAGTTTCTGAGAATGTTTCTGTCTAGTTTTTTTGGGAAGATAATTCGTTTTCCAGCATAGGACTCAAATCGCTCCAAACATCCACTAGCAAATTCTTCAAAACGAGTGTTTCAAAACTGCAGTTTCAAAAGGAAGGTTCCTCTCTGTGACTTGAATACATAAAGCACAGGGAAGTTTCTGAGAATGCTTCCGTCTAGTTTTTATGTGAAGATATTTCCTTTTCCAGTGTTGGCTTCTTAACACTCCAAATATCCACTTGAAGATTCTACTAAAAGAGTGTTTCGAAGCAGCTATATCAAAAGGAAGCTTCAACTCTGTGAGTTGAATGTGCACATCACAAAGAAGTTTCTGAGAATGCTTCTATCTAGTTTTTATGTGAAGATATTTCCTTTTCCAGCATAGGCCTCAAAGCTTTCCAAATGTCGACTTGCAGATTCTAGGAAAAGAGTTTTTCAAAACTGTTCTATCAAAAGGAACGTTCAACTGTGAGTTCAATGCAGAAACACAGGGAAGTCTCTGAGAATGCTTCTTTCTAGTTTTTATGTGAAGATATTGCCTTTTCCAACATAGGCCTCAAAGCCCTACAAATAAACAGCTGCAGATCCTACAAAAGGAGTCTTTGAAAACTGTTCTGTCAAAAGGAACGTTAAACTCTGTGAGTTGTATGCACTCATCACGAAGTAGTTTCTGAGAATGCTTCTGCCTAGTTTTTATGTGATGATATTTCGTTTTCCAGAATTGGCATAAAAGCCCTCCAAATATCCACTTACAGATGCTACTAAAAGAGTGTTTCAAATCTTCTCTATCAAAAGGAAATTCAAGTATGTCAGCTGAATGCACTAATCACACAGAAGTTTCTGAGAATGCTGCTGTCTCGTTTTTATGTGAAGATATTTCCTTTTCCATCATAGGCCTCAAATGTCTCCAAATATCCACTTACAGATTTTACAAAAAGGCTGTTTCCAAACTGCTCTATCAAAAGGCTGGTTCAACTCTGTGAGTTGAATGCAGACATCACAAAGAAGTTTCTGAGAATTCTTCTGTGTAATTTTCAGGTGAAGATATTTTATTTCCCAGCAAAGGCCTCAAAACGCTCAAAATATCCAGTTGTAGATTCCACAAAAAGAGTGTTTCAAAACTGCTCTTTCAAAGTGAAGGTTCAAGTCTGTGAATCAAATGCACTCATCACAAAGAAGTTTCTGAGAATGCTTCTGTCTAGTTTTTATGGGAAGATATTTCGTTTTCCAGCATAGGCCTCAAATTGCTCCAACCATCCACTAGCAAACTCTACAAAAAGAGGGTTTCAAAACTGCGCTTTCAAAAGGAAGGTTCCTCTCTCTGACTTGAATGCATAAAGCACAGGGAAGTTTCTGAGAATGCTTCCATCTAGTTTTTATGTGAAGATATTTCCTTTTCCAGTGTTGGCCTCTTAGCCCTCGATATATCCACTTGCAGATTCTACTGAAAGAGTGTTTCAAAACAGCTATATCAAAAGGAAGCTTCAACACTGTGAGTTGAAGGCGCACATCTCAAAGAAGTTTCTGAGAATGCTTCTATCCAGTTTTTATGTGAAGATGTTTCCGTTTCCAGCATAGGCTTTAAAGTGCTCCAAATATCCAATTGCAGACTCCACAAAAAGAGTGTTTCAAAACTGTTCTATCAAAAGGAAGGTTCAACTCTGTGAGTAGAATGCACACATCACAAAGAGGTTTCTCAGAATGGTTTTATCTTGTTTTTATCTGAATGTATTTCCTTTTCCACTAGATGCCGCAACCGCACCAAATATCCACTTGCAGTTTCCACAACAAGAGTGTTGCAGAACTGCTCTATGAAAACTAAGGTTCAACTCTGTGAGTTCAATCCCCAAATGGCAAAGAAGTTTCTGAGAATGCTTCTGTCTAGAAAATATCTTCACATAAAAACTTCGTTGGGATGAGTGCATTCCACATTCCATTCCATTCCATTCCATTCCACATTCCATTCCATTCCATTCCATTCCACATTCCATTCCATTCCATTCCAGTTCACATTCCATTCCATTCCACATACCATTCCACATTCCGTTCCACATTCCATTCCACGTTCCATTCCACGTTCCATTCCACCTTCCTTTAAATGTTCCATTCCACTTTCCATTCCATTCCATTCAACATCCCATTCCATTCCATTCCACATTCCATTACACATTCCACTCCATTCCATTAAACATTCCATTCCACATTGCATTCCATTCCATTCCATTGCACATTCCATTCCACATTCCCTTCCATTCCATTTCACATTCCATTCCATTCCATTCCATTCCACATTAAATTCCACAATCCATTTCTTTCCATTTGACATTCCTTACCATTCCATTCCACATTCCATTCCGCGTTCCATTCCATTCCATTCCACATTCCATTGCTCATTCCATTCCATTCCATTCCACATTACATTCCATTGCATTCCGCATTCCATTCTAATCTATTCCACGTTCCATTCCATGTTCCATTCCACATTCCATTCCACGTCCTAATCCACATACCATTCCAATCCATTCCACGTTCCATTACACATTCCATTCCGTTTCATTCCACATTCCATTCCTTTCCATTTCACACTGCAGTGCACATTCCATTCCACATTCCAGTCAATGTTACCTTCCATTCCATTCCACATTTAATTCTATTCCATTCCACAATCCATTCCACATTCCTTTCCATTCCATTCCATTCCACATTCCATTTCATTCATTTCACATACCATACCGTTTCATTCCATTGCAGATTCTATTCCATTCCATATTCCTTTGCATTCCATTCCACATACCATTCCAAACAATTCCATTTCGTTCCATTCCACTTTCCATTCCATTCCATTGCATTCCCCAATCTATTCCATTCCTCATTCCATTCCATTCCATTCCACATTCGATTCCATTCAATTCTATTCCTCTCGACATGCTATTCCATTCTATTCTACATTTCATTCCATTTCATTCCATTCCGCATTCTATTCCATTTCACATTCCATTCCATTCCATTCCACATTCCATTCTGTTGCATTACATTCCATTGCACATTCCATTGCATTCCATTCCATTCTACATTATATTCCAATCTATTCCACATTCCATTCCATTCCATTCCACATTTCATTCCATTCATTTCCACATTTCATTGCATTTCAATCCATTCCATTCCACATTCCATTTCATATTCCTTTGCTTTGCATTCCACATTGCATTCCCCATTCTAATCCATTCCATTCCATTCCACATTCCATTCCAATCCATTCCATTCCATTCCACATTCCATTATAATCCATTACATTCCACTCGACATTTCATTCCATTCCATTCCACATTCCATTCCATTCGACATTCCGTTCCACCTGGTATTCCATTCCATTCCACATTCCACTTCACATTACATTCAATTCCATTCCACATACTATTCCATTCCATTCCACATTCAATTCCATTAAAATGCACATTCCATTGCATTCCATTCCACATTCCATTGAATTCCATTCCACATTCCACATTCCATTCCACGTTACATTCCACATTCCATTGAATTCCATTCCACATTCCACATTCCATTCCACGTTACATTCCACATTCCATTTCACATTCCATTCCATTCCATTCCACTTTCCATTCCACCTTCCATTCCACATTCCATTCCATTCCAAATTCCATTCCATTCCATTCCTCATTCTATTCCATTCCGTTCCACATTTAATTCCATTCCATTCCACATTGCATTCCATTCCATTCCACATTCCATTCCAATCCATATTCCATTCCATATCATTCCACATTCCATACCATTCCATTCCATATTCCATTCCATTGCATTCCATTCCATTCAACATTGCATTCCACATTCCACTCCATTACATTCCACATTCCGTTCCACATTCCATTCCATTCTATTTCACGTTGCATTTCAACACATTCCATTCCATTCCACAATACATTTCATTCCATTCCACATTCCATTCTATTCAATTCCACATTCCATTCCATTCCATTCCATATTCCATTCAATTCCATTACATTCCACATTGCATTTTATTCCATTGCCAATTCGATTCCATTCCATTCCATACCATTCCATTCCTTTCCACATTCCATTCCATTCCAATACACATTCCATTCCATTCTATTCCATTCCATTCCATTCCATTCCATTCCATTTCAGTCCATTTTCCATTCCATTACATTCCATTCCACATTAAATTCCACGTTCCATTCCATTCCATTTCACTTTCCATTCCATTCCCTTCTACGTTCAATTCCATTCATTTCCACGTTGCATTCCATTCCATTCCACGTTCCAATCATTCCATTCCATGTTCCATTCCAAGTTCCTTTCCACTTTCCATTCCACGTGCAATTCAATTCCATTACACGTTCCATTCCACATTCTATTCAACATTCCTTTCCACATTCCATTCCTTTCCTTCCTACCTTCCATTGCATTCCACATTCCATTCAACATTGCATTCCATTCTTCATTCAATTCCATTCTATTCCACATTCTATTCAACATTGCATTCCATTCCATTCCACATTCCATTCCATTCATTACAACATTCCATTCCACATTCCATTCCACATTTCATTTCTTTCCATTCTATTCCAGATTCCATTGCATTACATTCAAAATTCCATTCCATTCCATTCCACATTCCATTCCACATATCATTCCACATTCCATTCCGCATTCCATTCCATGTTCCATTCCATTCCACATTCCATTCCATTCCGTTCCAAATTACATTCCATTCAATTTCACATTTCTTTCCATTCCATTGCATTCCACATTTTATTCCATTCCATTCAGCATTCCATTCCATTCTAGTCCACATTGCATTCAATTCCATTCCTCATTCCATTTCATTCCATTCCACTTTCCACTCCACATTCCATTCCACTTTCTACTCCACTTTCCATTCCATTTCATTCCCCATTCCATTGCATTCGATTCCACATTGCATTCCATTCCATTCAACATTCCATTCCTTTCAATTCCTCATTTCATTTCATTGCATTGCATTCCATATTCCATTCCATTCCATTCGTCTTATCATTCCGTTGCATTGCATTCCGCATTCCATTCCCATTCCATTCCATTCCATTCCGTTCTTTTCCAGATTCCATTCCATTCCAATCCACATTTCATTCCATTCCATTCAATATTCCATTCCTCATTCCATTATATTCCATTCCACATTCCATTTCACATACCCTTCAAAATTCCATTCCGCATTCCATTCCATTCCATTCCACATTTACTTCCACATTTCCTTCCACATTTCATGGAATTCCTTTCCACATTCCATTCCTTTCCACTCCAAATTACATTCCACATTCCATTCCATTCCATTGCACATTCAATTGCACATTCCATTACACATTCCATTCCATTACATGCCACATTTCATTGCAAGTTCCACTCCATTCCATTCCACGTTCCATTCCACGTTTCATTCCACATTCAATTCCATTCCATTCCACATTCCTTTCCAAATTCCGTTCCGTTTGATGACACAGTCCGTTCCGTTCCATTCCATATACCATTTCACGTTTAATTCCATATTCCAATCCTCATTCCATTCCACCTTCCATTCCACATTCCATTACAGATTCTATACCGCATTCCATTACACATTCCATTCCACATTCCATTCTTCATTAAATTCCCTTCAACATTCCGTTGCACAATCCATTCCACATTCCATTCCATTCCATTCCACATTGCATTTCATTCCATTACAAATTCCATTTCACTTTCCATTCCATTCCACATTCCATTCCTTTCTAATCCACATTCCATTCCACACTCCTTTTCATTGTATTTCACATTCCATTCCATTCTATTCCACATTCCATTCCATTCCATTTTACATTCCATTCCACATTCCATTCCACGTTCTATTCCACGTTCCATTCCTTTCCATTCCTCATTCCATTCCCTTTCTTTCCACATTCCATTCCATTCGGTTCCACATTCCATTCCATTCCATTCCACATTCTATTCCACCTTCCTTTCCACATTACATGGCTTTCCATTTTATTCCACATTCCATTGCCTTATATTCCACATTCCACTCCAGTCCCTTCCATATTCCATTCCACGTTGTATTCCATTCCATTCCACATTCCATTCCTTTCCATTCCGCATTCCATTCCATTCAATTCCTCATTTAATTCCATTCCATTGCATTCCACATTCCAATCCATTCCATTCCACATTCCTTTCCATTCAATTCCACATTTCTTTCCATTCCTTTGCATTCCACATTCCATTCCGCGTTCCATTCCACATTCTATTCCACATTCCATTACAAATTCCATTGAACATTCCATTCCGTATTCCATTCCATTCCACATTCCATTCAACATTCCATTGAATTCCATTCCACATTCCATTTCATTCCATTCCACACTCCATTCCAAATTCCATTTCAATTTCCATTCCATTCCATTCCACATTCCATTCCATGCCAATCCACATTCCATTCCATTCCAAGTTAAATTCCAGTCCACATTCCATTCCATTCCATTCCACATTGCATTGTACATTCCATTCCATTCCATTCTATTACACATTCCATTCCATTCCATTCTACATTCCATTCCATTTCATTCCACATTCCATTCCACATTCCATTCCATGTTACATTCCCCATTCCATTCCTTTCAATTCCACGTTTCATTCCTTTCCATTGCGTTCAACATTCTATTCCATTCCATTCCGAATTCCATTCCATTCCATTCCGTTCCATTCCACATTCCATTGAATTCCTTTCCACATTCCATTCCACTTTCCATTCCACATTCTATTTCACCTTCCATTCCTTTCCATTCCACACTGAATTCCATTACATTCCACATTCCAGTCCATTCCACATTCCATTCGATTTCATTCGATTCCATTGCACATTCCATACCATTAAATTCCAATCCACATTCCATTGCTTTCCGTTCTCATTCGATTCCATTCCATTCCACATTCCATTCCATTCAATTCCACGTTCCATTCCATTCCATTCTATTCCACATTCCATTCCACATTCCATTCCACATTCTATTCCATGTTCCATTCCTTCCATTCCACATTCAATTCCATTCCTTTCCACATTCCATTCCATTGCATTACATTCCATTCCATTCCACATTCCATTCCATTCCATTCCATTCTATTCCACATTCCATTCCACATTCCATGAAATTCCATTGCACATTCCTTTCTACATTGCATTCCATTTCATTTAATTAAACATTCCATTCCACATTCCAATCCACATTTTCTTCCTTTATATTCCAAAGTCCATTCAACTTTCCTTTCTGTTCCTTTCCACGTTCTATTCAACATTCCATTTCAGATTACATTCCACCTTCCACTACATTCCATTCCACGTCACATTCCACTTTCCATTCCATTCCATTCCACGTTCCAGTCCACACTCCATTGCCCATTGTATTCCTCATTCCATTTCATGTCCCATTCCACGTTCCATGCCTTACCATTCGACATTCCATTCCATTCCATTTGACATTCCATTCCATTCCACTTGACATTCCATTCCATTCCATTCCACCTTCCATTCTATTCCATTCCACATTACATTCCACGTTCCATTCCGTTCAATTCCAATTTCCTTTGCAAATTCCATTCCACATTCCATTCCACATTGCATTCTATTCCATTCCACATTCCATTCCAAATCCCATTCCACATTCCATTCCACTTTCCTTTGCATTCCATTCCACATTCCATTCCACATTCCATTCAACAATCCATAACATATTCCATTCCATTCCATTCCGCATTCCATTCCAAATTACATTTCTTTACATTCCACATTGCATTCCACATTTCATTCCACTTACCATTCCACGTTCCATTCCATTACATTCCACGTTCCATTCGACGTTCCATTCAATTCCATTCCACATTCCATTCCACGTAACATTCCACTTTCTATTCCACGTTCCATTCCACGATGCATTCCACGTTCCTTTCCACGTTCCATTGCATTTCATTCTACGTTCCATTCCGCAATCCATTCCAATACATTCCTCAATCCATTCCATTCCATTGCATGTTCCATTCCACATTGCTTTGCAAATTCCATTCCATTCGATTCCACATTCCCATAAACATAATCTTACACATTCCTTTCCATTTCATTGCACGTTTCATTCCACATTCCATTGCAAATTCCATTCCATTCCATTCCACATTCCTTTGAACATTCCCTTCAACATTCCATTCCATTCCATTCCACATTCCATTCCACATTCCAATCCATTCCATTCCACATTCCATTCCATTCCATTCCACATTCCATTCCATTCAATTCCACGTTACATTTCACGATCCATTCCACGTTCCATTGCATTCCAATCCACGTTCCATTCCATTCCATTCCACTTTCTATTTCATTCCATTCCACGTTCCATTTTGTTTCATTTCGCATTCCATTCCACATTCCATTTCACATTCCATTCCATTCCTTTCCATTGCATTGAACATTCCATTCCATTCCAATCCACATTCCATTCCATTCCATTCCACGATTCATTCCATTGCACTTTCCATTCCATTACATTCCACATTCCATTCCATTCCATTCCACATTCCATTCGACTTTCCATTCCAACTTCCATTCCATTCCATTCTATTCCATATTATATTACATTCCATTTCACATTCCATTCCATTATATTCCACATTCCCTTCCACATTCCATTCCACGTTCTATTCCATTCCATTCCACGTTGCATTCCACTTTCCAGTAGGCGATCCATTCCTCGTTCCGTTCCATTCCATTCTACGATACATTCCATGTTGCATTCCATTCCATTCCACATTCCATTCCGTACCGTTCCACATTCCATTCCATTCCATTCCGTACCTTTCCACATTCCATTCCATTCCATTCCAGCTTCCATTACTTTCCACTATACGTTCCATTCCATGTTCCATTCCATGTTCCATTCCACGTTCCATTCAATGTTCCGTTCCATTCCATTCCACGTTCCATTAGACTCCATTCCACGAACCATTTCATTCCATTCCACATTCCATTTCACATTCCATTCCACCTTCCATTCCATTCCATTCCACATTCCATTTCTGATTCCATTCCACCTTCCATTTCATTCCATTCCACATTCCATTATATTCCACTCCACTTCCCATTCCATTCAATTCTGCATTCAATTCCATTATATGACATTCCATTCCACACTCCATTCCATACCGTTCCACATTCCATTCCATTCCATTTCACATTCCATTCCTTTCCACTATACGTTCCATTCCATGTTCCATTCCATGTTCTATTCGGTGTTCCATTCAACGTTCCATTCCATTCAATTCCACGTTCCATTCCACTCCATTCCACGAAATTTCATTCCATTCCAAATTCCATTTCATATTCCATTCCACCTTCCTTTTCACTCCATTCCACACTACATTCCATTCCACTCCAATTACCATTCCATTCAATTCCGCATTCCATTCCATTATATTACATTCCATTTTATATTCCATTCCATCACATTACATTTCATTCCACATTCCATTCCTTTACATTCCATTCCATTCAATTCCATTCCATTCCACATTCCATTCCATACCATTCCGCATTCAATTCCATTGCATTCCATTCCACATTCCATTCTATTCCATTTCACATTCCATTCCATTGCATTCCATTCCATTCCACATTCCATAAAATTCCATTCCCTTCTGCATTCCTTTCCTTTCCATCCCACATTCCATTCCTTTTCCTTCCACCATCCATTCCATTCCATTCCATTCCATTCCACATTCCGTTCCACATTCCATTCCCTTCCACTCCACATTCCATTCCATTCCATTCCACATTCCATTCCACGTTCAATTCCACGTTCCATTCCACGTTCCATTCCATTACATTCCACATTACATACCATTCCATTCCATTCCATTCCGGATTCCATTCAAATCCACATTCTATTCCACATTCCATTACTTTCCATTCCATATTCCTTTTCACATTCCAAACCACTTTCCATTCCACATTCCATTCCACGTTCCATTCCAAGTTCCATTCCATTCCATTCCACTTTCCATTCCACGTTGCATTCCACATTCCATTCCACATTCCGTTCCACGTTCCATTCCATTTCATTCCACGTTACTTTCCACGTTCCATTCCATTACATTCCACGTTCCATTCCACATTCCATTTCATGCTCTATTCCACCTTCCATTCCATGTTACATTCCACGTTCCTTACTAATTTCCAATACACGTTCTTTTCCTTTCCATTCCACGTTCCATTCGACATTCCTTTCCAATCCTTTCCACTTTCCATTCCACATTCCATTCCACATTCCATTCCACATACCATTCCGTTCCATTCCACGTTCCTTTCGACATTCTACTCCACATTGCATTCCATTCCATTAAACATCCCATTCCATATTTCATTCCAATCTTTTCCACATTCCGTTACATTCCATTGCACATTCCATTCCACATTTCATTCCACTTCCCATTCCATTCCATTCAACATTCCATTCCACCTTCCATTCCGTTCCATTCCACGTTCCATTCCATTCCATTCCAAGTTCCATTCCTCTTTCCATTCCACTTTCTATTCCAGATTCCAATCCGTTCCATTCCACGTTCCATTCGGCATTCCATTCAATTCCTTTTCACTTTCCATTCCACATTCCATTCCACATTGCATTCCACTCCATTCCATTGCATTCCATTACACATTCCATTACACATTCCATTTCATATTCCATTCCATATTCCATTCCATTCCATTCCACATTCCATTCCACATTGCACTCCATTCCTTTCCACATCCCATTCCACATTCCATTCCATTGCTTTCCACATTCCATTCCATTCCATTACACATTCGATTCTACATTTCATTCCACATCCCTTTCCATTCCATTCCACATTCCATTCGACCATCCTTTCCATTCCGTTCCACGTTCCATTCCATGTTCCACTCCACATTCCATTCTAGATTCAATTCCACGATCCATTCCATTCCATTCCAGGTTCCATTCCACTTTCCATTCCATTTCATTGCACGTTACTTTCCACATTCCATTGCCCATTCAATTCTACATTCCATTCCATGTTCCATTCTGTGTTGTATTCCACCCTCCTTTCCACGTTCCATTCCATTTTATTACACGTTCCATTCCATTACATTCCATGTTCCATTCCACAATCCATTCCACTTTCGATTCTACATTGCGTTCCACGTTCCATTCCACCTTCCTTTCCATGTTCCATTCCATTCCATTCCATGTTCCATTCCACATTCCATTTCATTACATTCCTTGTTCCATTCCACATTCCATTCCACATTCCATCCCACATTCCATTCCATTCCATTCCACATTCCATTCCACATTCTACTTCTCGTTCCATTTGACGTTCCATTCCATGTTCCATTCCACTTTTCATTTCACATTCATTTTGACATTCCATTCCACATTCCATTCCATTCCATTCCACATTCCATTGCACATTCCATTCCACATTACATTCCACATTCCATTACATAGGGTTCCACGTTGAATTCCACGTTGCATTCCACATTCCTTTCCATGTTCCATTCCACGTTTCTTTCCATTCCGTTCCACGTTGCATTCCACTTTCCATTCCATTCCATTCCACTTTCCATTGTACATTCCATTCTAAGTTCCATTCCACATTCCATCCCGCGTTCCATTCCACGTTCCATACTACGTTACATTCCATTCCATTCCATATTCCATTACACATTCCATTCCATTTCTTTCCACGTTCCGTTCCACATTCCATTCCACATTCAATTGCACGTTCCATTCTACATTCCATTACACATTGCATTCCACGTTCCATTCCACATGCCTTTCCACGTTCAATCCCATCTCCCATTCCATCCCATTCCACGTTCCATTGCACATTGCGTTCCATTGCATTCCACGTTCCATTCCACGTTCCATTCCAGATTCCACTCCACTTTCCATTCCACATTCCTTTCCATTGCATTCCACATTCCTTTCTACATTCCGTTCCATTTCATTACACATTCCATTCCACATTATATTCCACATTCCATTACATTCCATTCCACAATCCATTTCACTTTTCATTCCATTCCATTCCACCTTCAATTCCACATTCCATTTCATTTCATTCCACATTCCATTCCACATTGCATTCCACATTCCCTTTCACATTCCATTCCATCCCATTCAACATTACATTCTACATTCCATTCCATTCCATTCCACATCCAATACCGCATTCCTTTCCACATTCCATTCCATTTCATTCCACATTCCATACAACGTTCCATTCCATTCCATTCCACGTTCCATTCCATTCCATTCCACATTCCATTCCACATTCCATTCCACATTCCATTCCACGTTCCATTCCATTCCATTCGACGTTCCATTCTACTTTCCATTAGAGGTTCCTTTAAATGTTGCATTCCACGTTCCATTCCATTCCATTCCATGGTACTTTCCATATTCCATTCCATTCCATTCCATATTCCATTCCATTCCATTCAACTTTCCACTCCATTCCATTCCACTTTCCATTCCACGTTCCTTTCCTCCTTCCATTCCATGTTCTATTCCATTCCATTCCACGTTCAATTCCATTCCATTTCACATTCCAATCCATTACATTCAACATTCCATTCCACATTCCATTCCACGTTCCATTCCATTCCATTCCAGGTTCCATTCTAAATTCCATTAGTAGTTTAATTCCGCTCCATTCCACGTTCCATGCTATGTTCGGTTAGAGGATCTATTCAGCATTCCATTCCACGTTCCAATCCATTCCATTCAACATTATATTCCATATTCCATTCCATTCCATTCCACATTCCATTCCACATTCTATTCCACGTTCCATTCCTTCCAATCCACATTCCATTCCATTCCATTCCACATTTCATTCCATTCCATTCCACATTCCATTCCATTCCATTCCACATTCCATTCCACATTCCATTCCACTTTCCCTTCCATTCCATTTTAATACACATTCCATTCCACATTCCATTCCACATTCCATTGCACATTCCTTTCCACATTCCATTCCATTTCACTTAATTAAACATTCCATTCCACTTTCCATTCCACAATCCGTTCCATTCCATTTGACATTCCATTCAACATTCCATTCTGTTCCATTCCATGTTCCATTCCACGTTCCTTTCCACATTCCATTGCAGATTACATTCCACCTTCCATTACATTCCATTCCACGTCCCATTCCACTTTCTGTTCCAGTCCACTCCACGTTCCAGTCCACATTCCATTGCCCATTGCATTCCTCGTTCCATTCCACGTCCCATTACACGTTCCATGCCTCACCGTTCGACATTCCATTCCAATCCTTTCGACATTCCAATCCATTCCATTCCACATTCCATTCCATTCCATTCCACATTACATTCCACGTTCCATTCCATTCAATTCCAATTTCATTTGCACATTCCATTCCACATTCCAATCCACATTGCATTCTGTTCCATTCCACATTCCATTCCACGTTCCATTCCACATTCCATTCAACAATCCATAACACATTCCATTCCACATTCCATTCCACATTCCATTCAAAAATCCATAACACATTCCATTCCATTCCATTCCACATTCCATTCCACATTCCATTTCTTTACATTCCACATTGCATTCCTCATTCCATTCCACATACCATTCGATTCCATTGCACCTTCCATTCCACATTAAATTCCATTCATTTCTACGTTTCATTCCATGTTCCATTCCACATTCCATTCCACTTTACATTCCACATTCCATTCCATTAAACTCCACGTTACATTCAACGTTCCATTCAATTTCATTTCACGTTCCATTCCATATTCCATTCCACTATCCATTCCACATAACATTCCACGTTCCATTCCACAATGCATGCCACGATCCTTTACATGTTCCATTCCGATCCATTCTACGTTCCATTCTGCAATCCATTCCAATCTATTCCTCGATCCATTCCATTCCATTGCATGTTCCATTCTACATTCCATTGCAAATTCCTTTCCTTTCCATTCCACATTCCCTTAAACATTATCTTACAGATTCCATTACATTCCATTGCACTGTCCATTCCTCATTTCTTTGCAATTTCCATTCCATTCCATTCCACGTTCCCTTAAACAATCCCTTCAACATTCCATTCCATTCCATTCCACATTCCATTCCACATTCCAATACATTCCATTCCACATTCCATTCCATTCCATTCCACATTCCATTCCATTCAATTCCACGTTACATTTCATGATCCATTCCACATTCCATTCTATTTCAATCCACGTTCCATTCCATTCAATTCCACTTTCCATTTCATTCCATTCCACGTTCCATTTTAATCCATTTCACATTCCATTCCACATTCCATTTCACATTCCATTCAATTCCATTGCATTCCGCATTCCATTCCATTCCAATCCCCATTCCTTTCCATTCCATGCCACGATTCTTTCCATTGCACATTCCATTCCATTACATTCCATTCCACATTCCGTTCCACATTCCATCCCATTCAATTCTGCGTTCCATTCCCTTACATTCCACATTCCATTCCACGTTCCATTCCACATTCCGTTCCACATTCCATTCCATTCCATTCCACATTCCACACCATTCCATTCCATTCCATTCCGGATTCCATTCCATTCAAATCCACATTCTATTCCACATTCCATTCCTTTCCATTCCACATTCCCTTCCACATTCCATTCCACGTTGCATTCCACATTCCACTCCACGTTCCTTTGCAAGTTCCATTCCATTCCATTCCACGTTCCATTCCACATTCCATTCCACATTCTGTTCCCCGTTCCATTCCATTCCACGTTCCATTCCACGTTCCATACCATTCCATTCCATGTTCCATTCCACTTTACATTCCACTCTCCATTCCACGTTGCATTCCATGTTCCCTTCCACGTTCCATACCAGTTTCCCTCCCACGTTCTATTATATTCCATTCCACGTTGCGTTCGACATTCCTTTCAAATACATTTCACTTTCCATTCCACATTCCATTCCACATTCCATTCCAAATTCCATTACGTTTCATTCCACGTTCCATTCGACATTGCATTCCCCATTGCATTCCATTCCATTCCACATCCCATTCCACATTCCATTCCAATCCTTTCCACATTCCATTCCATTTCATTACACATTCCTTTCCACTTTTCATTCCACATCCCATTCCATTCCATTCCACATTCCATTCCACATTCCATTCCATTCCATTCCACGTTCCATTCCATGTTCCATTCCACATTACATTCCACATTCCATTCCACGTTCCATTCCATTAAATTCCACGTTCCATTCACTTTCCGTTCAATTACATTCCACGTTAAATTCCACATTACATTCCACTTTCTATTCCACATTCCAATCCGTTCCATTCCACGTTCCATTTGACATTCCGTTCCATTCCTTTCCACTTTCCATTCCACATTCCATTCCACATTGCATACCATTCCATTACATTCCATTCCAAATTCCATTACACATTCCATTCCATATTCCATTCCACATTCCATTCCATTCCATTCCACATTCCATTCCAGATTGCATTCCATTTCTGTCCACATCCCATTCAACATTCCATTCCATTCCTTTCCACATTCCATTCCATTCCATGATACTTTCGATTTCACGTTTCATTCCACATCCCTTTCCATTCCATTCCACATTCCATTCGACCTTCCTTTCCATTCCATTCCACATTCCATTTCATGTTCCATTCCACATTCCATTCCAGATTCAATTCCACGATCCATTCCATTCAATTCCAGGTTCCTTTCCACTTTCCATTCCATTACATTGTGCGTTACTTTCCACATTCTATTGCCCATTCAATTCTACATTCCATTCCACGTTCCATTCCACATTCTATTCCACCTTCCTTTCCATGATCCATTCCATTTCATTCCACGGTCCATTCCATTACATTCCATGTTCCATAACACATTCCATTCGACTTTCCATTCTACATTCCATTCCACTTTCCATTCCAACTTCCTTTCTACGTTCCATTCAATTCCATTCCGCGTTCCATTCCACGTTACATTTCATTATATTCCATGTCCCATTCCACATTCTATTCCACATTCCATTCCGTTCCATTCCACATTCCATTCCACATTCCATTTCTCATTCCATCCCACATTCCATTCCATGTTCCATTCCACTTTTCATTCCACATTCAATTTGACATTCCATTCCACATTCCATTCCATTCCATTCCACATTCCAATGCACATTCCATTCCATTGCATTCAAGACTCCATTCCACATTCCATTCCACATTCCATTCCGCATTCCATTACATAGCCTTCCACGTTCCATTCCGCGTTCCATTCCACATTCAATTCCTCGTTCCTTTCCATGTTCCGTTTCATTCCGTTCCACGTTCCAATCCTCTTTCCATTCCATTCCACATTCCATTGTACATTCCATTCCAAGTTCCATTCCACATTCCATCCTACGTTCCGTTCCACGTTCCATACTATGTTACATTCCATTCCATTCCAGGTTCCATTCCACCTTCCATTCCATTCCATTCCACGTTCCATTCCACATTCAATTCCACGTTCCATTCCACATTCCATTACACACTGCATTCCACATTCCATTCCACATGCCATTTCACGTTCCTGTCAATTCCATCTCCCATTCCATCTCATTCCACGTTCCATTGCACATTGCATTCCATTCCATTCCATTTTCCATTCCACATTCCATTCCACATTCCACTCCACATTCCATTCCACATTCCATTCCATTACATTCCACATTCCTTTCCACATTCCGTTCCATTCCATTCCACATTCCATTCCACATTACATTACATTCCATTCCACATTCCTTTCCACTTTCCATTCTATTCCATTATTCGTTCAATTCCACATTCCATTTAATTTAATTCCACATTCCATTCCACATTTCATTCAACATTGCATTCCACATTCCCTTTCACATTCCTTTCCATTCCATTCCACATTCCATTCCACATTCCATTCCATTCCATTCAACATCCCATATCGCATTCCATTCCGCTTTCCATTCCATTCCATTCCACCTTCCATACCACGTTCCATTCCATTCCATTCCACGTTCCATTCCATTATATTCCACATTCCATTCCACATTCCATTCCACGTTCCATTCCATTCCATTCCACGTTCCATTCTACGTTCCGTTAGAGCTTCCTTTAAATGTTGTGTTCCACGTTCCATTCCATTCCATTCCACGGTATATTCCATATTCCATTCCATTCCATTCCATTCAATTCAACTTTCCATTCCATTCCATTCCACGTTCCATTCCACATTCCTTTCCTCATTCCATTCCACTTTCCATTCCATTCCATTCCGTGTTCAATTCCATTCCATTCCACGTTCCGTTTCATTCCATTCCACCTTCCATTCCACATCCCATTTCACATTCCATTCCAACTTCCATTCCATTACATTTCATTCCATTCCACATTCCATTCCGTTCCACTTTCCATTCCATTCAATTCCACATTCCATTCCACATAACATTCCACATAGCATTCCATTCCCTTCAGCATTCCATTCCATTCCATTCCACATTACATTCCACATTCCATTCCACATTACATTCCATCTTTCATTCTATTCTATATTCCATTCCATTCCATTCCACATTCCATTGCATTCCATTCCACATTCCATTCCATTCCATTCCACAATCCATTCAATTACTTTCGCTTCCATTCCACATTCCATTCCTTTCATTCCACGTTCCATTCCTTTCCAGATTCCATTCCTTTTCATTAATATCCACATTCCATTCCATTCCATTCCACATTCCATTCTATTCCTTTGCACATTCCATTCCATTCCATTCCATTCCAAACTCCATACGTTTCTATTCTGTTCCACATTACAGTGCTTTCAAATCCAAATTCCATACCATTCCATTGCATTCCACGTTCCATTCCTTTCCATTCTACATTCCATTCCATTCCATTCCACATTCCAATCAATTCCATTTCATTCCATTCCGCATTCCATTCCCTTCCATTCCAAATTCTTTTCCATTCCATTCCACATTCCATTCCACATTACATTACATTCCAGATTCCCTTCCACTTTCCATTGCGTTCCATTCCACAATCCATTACACTCAATTGCACATTCCATTTCATTCCATTCCCTTCCACTCCAAATTCCATTCCATTCCATTCCGCATTCCATTCCATTCCATTCCACATTCCATTCCACATTCTATTCCACGTTCCATTCCTTCCAATCCACATTCCATTCCATTCCATTCCACATTTCATTCCATTCCATTCCACATTCCATTCCATTCCATTCCACATTCCATTCCACATTCCATTCCACTTTCCCTTCCATTCCATTTTAATACACATTCCATTCCACATTCCATTCCACATTCCATTGCACATTCCTTTCCACATTCCATTCCATTTCACTTAATTAAACATTCCATTCCACTTTCCATTCCACAATCCGTTCCATTCCATTTGACATTCCATTCAACATTCCATTCTGTTCCATTCCATGTTCCATTCCACGTTCCTTTCCACATTCCATTGCAGATTACATTCCACCTTCCATTACATTCCATTCCACGTCCCATTCCACTTTCTGTTCCAGTCCACTCCACGTTCCAGTCCACATTCCATTGCCCATTGCATTCCTCGTTCCATTCCACGTCCCATTACACGTTCCATGCCTCACCGTTCGACATTCCATTCCAATCCTTTCGACATTCCAATCCATTCCATTCCACATTCCATTCCATTCCATTCCACATTACATTCCACGTTCCATTCCATTCAATTCCAATTTCATTTGCACATTCCATTCCACATTCCAATCCACATTGCATTCTGTTCCATTCCACATTCCATTCCACGTTCCATTCCACATTCCATTCAACAATCCATAACACATTCCATTCCACATTCCATTCCACATTCCATTCAAAAATCCATAACACATTCCATTCCATTCCATTCCACATTCCATTCCACATTCCATTTCTTTACATTCCACATTGCATTCCTCATTCCATTCCACATACCATTCGATTCCATTGCACCTTCCATTCCACATTAAATTCCATTCATTTCTACGTTTCATTCCATGTTCCATTCCACATTCCATTCCACTTTACATTCCACATTCCATTCCATTAAACTCCACGTTACATTCAACGTTCCATTCAATTTCATTTCACGTTCCATTCCATATTCCATTCCACTATCCATTCCACATAACATTCCACGTTCCATTCCACAATGCATGCCACGATCCTTTACATGTTCCATTCCGATCCATTCTACGTTCCATTCTGCAATCCATTCCAATCTATTCCTCGATCCATTCCATTCCATTGCATGTTCCATTCTACATTCCATTGCAAATTCCTTTCCTTTCCATTCCACATTCCCTTAAACATTATCTTACAGATTCCATTACATTCCATTGCACTGTCCATTCCTCATTTCTTTGCAATTTCCATTCCATTCCATTCCACGTTCCCTTAAACAATCCCTTCAACATTCCATTCCATTCCATTCCACATTCCATTCCACATTCCAATACATTCCATTCCACATTCCATTCCATTCCATTCCACATTCCATTCCATTCAATTCCACGTTACATTTCATGATCCATTCCACATTCCATTCTATTTCAATCCACGTTCCATTCCATTCAATTCCACTTTCCATTTCATTCCATTCCACGTTCCATTTTAATCCATTTCACATTCCATTCCACATTCCATTTCACATTCCATTCAATTCCATTGCATTCCGCATTCCATTCCATTCCAATCCCCATTCCTTTCCATTCCATGCCACGATTCTTTCCATTGCACATTCCATTCCATTACATTCCATTCCACATTCCGTTCCACATTCCATCCCATTCAATTCTGCGTTCCATTCCCTTACATTCCACATTCCATTCCACGTTCCATTCCACATTCCGTTCCACATTCCATTCCATTCCATTCCACATTCCACACCATTCCATTCCATTCCATTCCGGATTCCATTCCATTCAAATCCACATTCTATTCCACATTCCATTCCTTTCCATTCCACATTCCCTTCCACATTCCATTCCACGTTGCATTCCACATTCCACTCCACGTTCCTTTGCAAGTTCCATTCCATTCCATTCCACGTTCCATTCCACATTCCATTCCACATTCTGTTCCCCGTTCCATTCCATTCCACGTTCCATTCCACGTTCCATACCATTCCATTCCATGTTCCATTCCACTTTACATTCCACTCTCCATTCCACGTTGCATTCCATGTTCCCTTCCACGTTCCATACCAGTTTCCCTCCCACGTTCTATTATATTCCATTCCACGTTGCGTTCGACATTCCTTTCAAATACATTTCACTTTCCATTCCACATTCCATTCCACATTCCATTCCAAATTCCATTACGTTTCATTCCACGTTCCATTCGACATTGCATTCCCCATTGCATTCCATTCCATTCCACATCCCATTCCACATTCCATTCCAATCCTTTCCACATTCCATTCCATTTCATTACACATTCCTTTCCACTTTTCATTCCACATCCCATTCCATTCCATTCCACATTCCATTCCACATTCCATTCCATTCCATTCCACGTTCCATTCCATGTTCCATTCCACATTACATTCCACATTCCATTCCACGTTCCATTCCATTAAATTCCACGTTCCATTCACTTTCCGTTCAATTACATTCCACGTTAAATTCCACATTACATTCCACTTTCTATTCCACATTCCAATCCGTTCCATTCCACGTTCCATTTGACATTCCGTTCCATTCCTTTCCACTTTCCATTCCACATTCCATTCCACATTGCATACCATTCCATTACATTCCATTCCAAATTCCATTACACATTCCATTCCATATTCCATTCCACATTCCATTCCATTCCATTCCACATTCCATTCCAGATTGCATTCCATTTCTGTCCACATCCCATTCAACATTCCATTCCATTCCTTTCCACATTCCATTCCATTCCATGATACTTTCGATTTCACGTTTCATTCCACATCCCTTTCCATTCCATTCCACATTCCATTCGACCTTCCTTTCCATTCCATTCCACATTCCATTTCATGTTCCATTCCACATTCCATTCCAGATTCAATTCCACGATCCATTCCATTCAATTCCAGGTTCCTTTCCACTTTCCATTCCATTACATTGTGCGTTACTTTCCACATTCTATTGCCCATTCAATTCTACATTCCATTCCACGTTCCATTCCACATTCTATTCCACCTTCCTTTCCATGATCCATTCCATTTCATTCCACGGTCCATTCCATTACATTCCATGTTCCATAACACATTCCATTCGACTTTCCATTCTACATTCCATTCCACTTTCCATTCCAACTTCCTTTCTACGTTCCATTCAATTCCATTCCGCGTTCCATTCCACGTTACATTTCATTATATTCCATGTCCCATTCCACATTCTATTCCACATTCCATTCCGTTCCATTCCACATTCCATTCCACAT
This sequence comes from Pongo abelii, assembly GCF_028885655.2. Lineage (NCBI taxonomy): Eukaryota > Metazoa > Chordata > Mammalia > Primates > Hominidae > Pongo > Pongo abelii. The sequence continues at coordinate 12,050,125 of NC_071999.2, forward strand.
TCCATTTCTCATTCCATCCCACATTCCATTCCATGTTCCATTCCACTTTTCATTCCACATTCAATTTGACATTCCATTCCACATTCCATTCCATTCCATTCCACATTCCAATGCACATTCCATTCCATTGCATTCAAGACTCCATTCCACATTCCATTCCACATTCCATTCCGCATTCCATTACATAGCCTTCCACGTTCCATTCCGCGTTCCATTCCACATTCAATTCCTCGTTCCTTTCCATGTTCCGTTTCATTCCGTTCCACGTTCCAATCCTCTTTCCATTCCATTCCACATTCCATTGTACATTCCATTCCAAGTTCCATTCCACATTCCATCCTACGTTCCGTTCCACGTTCCATACTATGTTACATTCCATTCCATTCCAGGTTCCATTCCACCTTCCATTCCATTCCATTCCACGTTCCATTCCACATTCAATTCCACGTTCCATTCCACATTCCATTACACACTGCATTCCACATTCCATTCCACATGCCATTTCACGTTCCTGTCAATTCCATCTCCCATTCCATCTCATTCCACGTTCCATTGCACATTGCATTCCATTCCATTCCATTTTCCATTCCACATTCCATTCCACATTCCACTCCACATTCCATTCCACATTCCATTCCATTACATTCCACATTCCTTTCCACATTCCGTTCCATTCCATTCCACATTCCATTCCACATTACATTACATTCCATTCCACATTCCTTTCCACTTTCCATTCTATTCCATTATTCGTTCAATTCCACATTCCATTTAATTTAATTCCACATTCCATTCCACATTTCATTCAACATTGCATTCCACATTCCCTTTCACATTCCTTTCCATTCCATTCCACATTCCATTCCACATTCCATTCCATTCCATTCAACATCCCATATCGCATTCCATTCCGCTTTCCATTCCATTCCATTCCACCTTCCATACCACGTTCCATTCCATTCCATTCCACGTTCCATTCCATTATATTCCACATTCCATTCCACATTCCATTCCACGTTCCATTCCATTCCATTCCACGTTCCATTCTACGTTCCGTTAGAGCTTCCTTTAAATGTTGTGTTCCACGTTCCATTCCATTCCATTCCACGGTATATTCCATATTCCATTCCATTCCATTCCATTCAATTCAACTTTCCATTCCATTCCATTCCACGTTCCATTCCACATTCCTTTCCTCATTCCATTCCACTTTCCATTCCATTCCATTCCGTGTTCAATTCCATTCCATTCCACGTTCCGTTTCATTCCATTCCACCTTCCATTCCACATCCCATTTCACATTCCATTCCAACTTCCATTCCATTACATTTCATTCCATTCCACATTCCATTCCGTTCCACTTTCCATTCCATTCAATTCCACATTCCATTCCACATAACATTCCACATAGCATTCCATTCCCTTCAGCATTCCATTCCATTCCATTCCACATTACATTCCACATTCCATTCCACATTACATTCCATCTTTCATTCTATTCTATATTCCATTCCATTCCATTCCACATTCCATTGCATTCCATTCCACATTCCATTCCATTCCATTCCACAATCCATTCAATTACTTTCGCTTCCATTCCACATTCCATTCCTTTCATTCCACGTTCCATTCCTTTCCAGATTCCATTCCTTTTCATTAATATCCACATTCCATTCCATTCCATTCCACATTCCATTCTATTCCTTTGCACATTCCATTCCATTCCATTCCATTCCAAACTCCATACGTTTCTATTCTGTTCCACATTACAGTGCTTTCAAATCCAAATTCCATACCATTCCATTGCATTCCACGTTCCATTCCTTTCCATTCTACATTCCATTCCATTCCATTCCACATTCCAATCAATTCCATTTCATTCCATTCCGCATTCCATTCCCTTCCATTCCAAATTCTTTTCCATTCCATTCCACATTCCATTCCACATTACATTACATTCCAGATTCCCTTCCACTTTCCATTGCGTTCCATTCCACAATCCATTACACTCAATTGCACATTCCATTTCATTCCATTCCCTTCCACTCCAAATTCCATTCCATTCCATTCCGCATTCCATTCCATTCCATTCCACATTCCATTGCATTCCTTTAAATTCCACATTGCATTCCATTCCATTCCACATTCCATTTCATTCCATTCGATTCCATTCCACATTCCACTTCCTTCCATTCTTCATTCCTTTCCATTCCATTCCACATTTCTTTCCACATTACATTCCATTCCAGAGTACATTCCACGTTCCATTCCTTTCCATTTCACATTCCATTACATTCAATTCCATATTCCATTCCATTCCATTCGCCTCCATTCCACATTCCATTCCATTCCATTCCATTCCATTCCACATTCTATTCCATTCCATTCCACATTCCATTCCATTCCATTAATTTCCACATTGCATTCCAATCCATTTCACATTCCATGACAATCCATTCCACATTCCATTCCATTGCATTCCATTCCATATTCCATACCATTCCATTCTATCCCACATTCCATTCTAACCATTCCAAATTCCATACCATTCCATTCCATTCCACATTCCATTCCTTTCCATTCTTCATTCCATTCCATTCTATTCCACATTCCAATCCATTCCATTCAACATTCCATTCCTTTACATTCCATTCCACTTTCCATTCCACGCTCCATTCCATGTTCCATTCCATTGCATTGCACATTGCATTCCATTCCATTCCACATTCCATAGCTTACCGTTCCATTCCATTCCGCATTCCGTTACATTCCTCTCCACATTCTATTCTCATTCCATTCCATTCCATTCCACATTAAATTCCACATTCCATTCCGTTACATTCCACATTCCATTCCATTCCATTCCACATTCCATTCTATTCCATTCAACATTCCGTTTCAATTTCCATTCCATTGCAATACACATTCCATTCCACATTCCATTCCACATTCAATTCCACATTAAATTGGGTTCCGTTCCTCATTCCATTCCACAATCCATTCCACATTCCATTCCACATTCTATTCCACATTAAACTGCGTTCATTTCAACATTCCATTGCACATTCCATTCCACATTCCATTGCGTTACATTCCAAACTCCATTCCACCTTCCATTTCAAATTCCATTCCATATTCCAAAACATTCCATTCCACATTCCTTTCCACTTTACATTACACAATCCATTCCACATTCCATTCCATTCCATTCCACTTTCCATTCCACATTGCATTTCATTCCAATCCACATTCCAATCCACATTCCATTCCTTTTCATTTAAACATTCCAATCATTTTCTTTACACATCCCATTCCACATTCCATTCATTTCCTTTCCATTCCACATTCCAATACACATTCCATTCCATTCCACATTCCATTCCACATTCCTTTCCATTCCACGTTCCATTACTCGATCCTTTCCACATTCCATTCCACTTTCCATTCCATTCCACTCCACTTTCCATTCCACATTACATTCCATTCCTTTCCACATTGCCTTGCATTACATTCCACATTACATTCCACAATCCATTCCTATCCATTCCGCATTCCGTTTAACGTTCCATTCCACAGTCCTTTCCACATTACTTTCGACTTTCTATTCCATTCCATTCCAGGTTCCACTTCACTTTCCATTCGTTTCCATTACACGTACCTCTCCGCATTCCATTGTACATTCTATTCCACGTTCCATTCCGTGTTTTATTCCAAGTTCCATTCCATGTTCTATTCCGAGTTCCATTCCATTCCATTCCACATTCTATTCAACATTCCATTCCATTCCATTCCATTCCACGTTCCTTTCCACGTTCCATTCCACATTCCATTCCACATTCGATTCCACATTCAATTCCGTTCCATTACACATTCCATTCGACATTCCTTTCCACATTCCATTCCATATTCCTTTCCAGATTCCATTCCACAATACTTTCCACATTCCATTCCACATTCCATTACGCATTCCTTTCAATTCCGTTCCACGTTCCATTCCACATCCCATTGCACATTCTATTCCGCTTTCCATTCCAAATTCCATTGGACTTTCCATTCCCCATTGCATTCTACGTTCCATTCCATTCCATTCCACGTTCCATTCCACATTCCATTTCATTCCACTAAACTTTCCTTTCCAGATTACATTTCACGTTGCATTCCACGTTCCATTCCAAGTTCCATTCCGTGTTCCATTCCATGCCATTCCGCTTTATATTCCACGTTCCTTTCCATGTTCCATTGCCTTTCAATTCCACGTTCCATTCTATTACATTCCACGTTGTATTTCATTCCAGTCCACATTCCTTTCCACATTCCATTCCTCATTTCATTTCACATGCCACTCCATTCCATTTTATTCCATTCCACATTCCATTCAATTCCATTCCACATTCCATTCAATTCCATTCCACATTCCGTTCCATTCCATTCCACTTTCAGTTCCATTTCATTCCCCTCCACATTCCGTAGCACATTCCATTCCCTTACTTTCCTCATTCCATTCCACTCCATTCCACATTACATTCCACATTCCATTCAAAATTCCATTCTATATTCCATTCCATATTCCATTCCATTCCATTCTATTCCATTCCATTCCACATTTCATTCCACATTCGAATCCACTTTCCATCCCATTCCATTCGACATTCAATTGCAAGTTCCATTGCTTTCCATTCCACCTTCCAATCCACATTCCTTTCCACTTTCAACTCCGTTCCCTTCCACATTCCATTCCACATAACATTATGTTCCATTCCACATTCCATTCCATTTTCCATTCAATTTCATTCCACATACAATTCCACGTTCCATTCCACATTCCATTCCCCATTCAATTCATTTTCATTCCACATTCCATTCCACCTTATATTCCATTCTATTCCACATTCCATTCCACATACCATTTCATGTTCCATTCCATTCCAGTCCACATTCCATTCCACATCCCATTGCATTACTGTCTGCATTCCTTTCCACATTCCATTCCATTCCATTCAGCATTCCATTCCATTCCAATCCACTTTGCATTCCACATTCCATTCCATTCTATTCCACATTCTATTCCACATTCCATTCCACATTCCATTCCTTTCCATTGCACATTCCTTTCCACATTTCTTTCCATTCCACTCCAGATTTCATTCCATTTACCATTCCACATTCCAGACCACATTCCCTTCCATTCCATTCCAGGTTCCATTCAACGTTCCATTCCACATTCCATTCCATATTCCATTCCAAATTCCATTCCATTCCATTCCATGTTCCGCATTCAATCCTATGTTCCATTACATGTTCCATTCCACTATCCTTTCCAATTTCCATTCCATATTCCATTCCATTCCATTCCACATTCCTTTCCACGTTCCATTCCATTGCATTCCACATTCAATTCCATTCCATTCCACTTTCCACTCCATCCCTTTCCACGTTCCTTTGTATTCCATTCCACATTCCATTCCATTCCATTCCATTCCACATTGTATTCAATTCCATTCCATATTCCATACCATTCCATTACGCATTCCATTCCATTCCATTCCACGTTACACTCCATTCCATTCCCCATGCCTTTCCATTTCTTTCCACATTCCTTTCCATAGCATTCCACAATTCATTCCATTCCATTCCATTTCTTTCCACATTCCATTCCATTACATTCCAATCCAGTCCACATTCCATTACAAATTCTATTCCATTCGACATTGCATTCGATTACATTTCATTCCATTCCATATTCCATTCCATTCCTTTAAACATTCCATTTCATTTCATTCCATTCCATTCCATTCTGCATTCCATTCTATTCCATATTTCATTCCATTCCGTTCTAATCCACATTCCATTCTTTTCCATTCCACATTCCATTCTATTCCATTCCATTCCATTGCACATTCCCTTCCATTCCTTTCCACATTCTCTTCCATTCCATTCCACTTTCCATTCGAATCCATTCCACATTAAATTCCATTTTATTCCACATTCCATTCCATACAATTCCATTCCACATTCCATTCCACATTGTATTCCATTCCATTCCACTTTCCATTCCTTTCCATTCCATTTCACACTCCATTCCATGCCATTCCGTATTCCATTCCATTCCATTTCATAATCAATTCCATTCCAATCCACATTCCATTTCATTCCATTCCACATTACACATTCCATTCAAATTTCCATTGCAATTTCCATTTCATGTTACATTCCACGTTCCATTCCATTGCATTCCAAGTTTCATTACGCATTGCATTCCATATTCCATTCCATTCCGTTCAACATTTCGTTCGATTCCATTATACTTTCCATTCCATTCCATTCCATTCCATTCCACATAATATTCCATTCCATTCCATTCATTTCAACATTCCATTCCATTCCATTCTACATTCCATACAATCCCATTCTATTCCACATTCCTTTCCATTCCATTCCATTCCATTCCACATTCCATTCCATTCCATTCCACATTCCGTTCCATTCCGCATTCCATTCCATTCCATTCCATTTCATTGCTTTCCCCATTACAATCTTTCCATTGGAAAGTGGAATGCATAGTGGAATGGAATTGAACTTGGAACCAAATGGAATGAAATGTGCATTGCAGTGGAATGGAATGGAATGTGGAATGGAATGTGGAATGGAATAGAATGGAACATGGAATGGAAAGTAGAATGAAATGGAATGGAATGTGGAATAGAAAGTGGAATAGAATGAAATGGAATGTGGAATGCAATGTGGAATGGAATGGAATGTGGAATGGAATGAGGAACTGAATGGAATGGAATGCAATGCAATGTGGAATGGCATGGAATGGAATGTGGAATGAAATCAGGAGTTGAATGGAATTTAATGCAATGCAATGTGCAATGGAATTGAATGGAATGTGGAATGGAATGGAATGGAATGGAATGAGGAATGGCATGGAATGGAATGTGGAATTGAAGGTTGAATGGAATGCAATGGAATTTGGAATGAAATGTAACAGAATGTGGAATGGAATGGAATGCAATATGGAATGGGCTGGAATGGAATGTGGAATGGAATGTGTAATGGAATAGAATGCAATATGGTATGAAATGTGGAACGGAGTGGAATGGAATGTGTGATGGAATTGATTGGAATGTGGAATGGAATGTGGAATGGAATGGAATGTAATGTGTAATAGAATGGAATGGAGTGTGTAATGGAATGGAATGGAATGTGGAATGCAATAGATTGTAGAATGGAATATGGAATTGAATGTAATGAAATGTGGAATGGAATGGAATGGTATGTGGACTGGAATGGAAAAGAATGGGGAAAGGAATGGAATGGAACGGAATGTGGAATGGAATGTGGAATGGAAAGCAATGGAATGTGGACTGGAATGGAATATCGAATGGAATGGAATGGAATGGAATTTGGAATGGAATGGAAGGGAACGGAATGTGGAATGGAGTGGAGTAAAATGTGGAATGGAATGGAATGGAATGTGGACTGGAATGGAATGGAATGAGGAAAGGAAAGTGTAATGGATTTGGAATGGAATGTGGAATGGAAAGGAATATGACGTGGAAAGAATGTGGAATGGAATGGAATGGGATGTGGAATGGAAAGGAATGTGATGTGGAATGGAATGTGGAATGAAATGGAATGCCATGTGGAATGGAAAGTAAAATGGAGGGGAATGGAATGTGAAGTGGAAATTGGAATGGAATGGAATGCAATATGTTGTGGGCAGGAATGGAATGCTGAATGTAATGTGTAATAGAAAGGAATGGAATGTGGTATGGAAAGTGCAATGGAATGGAATGGAATGTGTAATGGAATTGATTGGAATGTGGAACGGAATGAGGACTGAAATGGAATGGAGTGTGTAAAGCTATGGAATAGAATGTGGAATACAATGGAATGTGGAAACGGAATACCAAATTGAATGTAATGCAACGTGGAATGGAATGGAATTGAATGTGGAATGGAAAGTGGAATAGAATGTGGAATTGAATGGAATGCGATGTGGAATTGAATGTGAAATGGAATGGAATGGAATGTGGAACGGAATGGATTGTGGAATGATCTGTGGAATGGAATGGAAAGGAATGTGGAATAGAATGGAAAGGAATCTGGAATGGAATGTGGAATGGAACATGGAATGGAATGGAATGTGCAATGGAATGGAATCGAATGTGGAATGGAGTGGAATGGAATTTGAAATGGAATAGAACGCAGTGTGGAATGGAATGGAAAGGAATGTGGAATGGAAAGCAATGGAAAGTGGAATGGAATGGAATAGAATGTGGAATGGAATGGAATGTGGAATAGAACGTGGAATGGAGTGGAATGGAATGTGGAATGGAATGCAAGGGAATGGAAAGTGCAATGGAATGGAATTGAATATGGAATGGAAAGGAATGGAATGTGGATTGGAATGCAATGGAATGTGGAATGGAATGGAGTGGAATGTGGACTGGAAGGAGTGGAATGTGGAATGGAATGGGATGCAATGTGGAATGCAAAGGAATGGAAAGTGGAATGAAATGTGGATTGGAATGTGGAATGGATTGTGGAATGGAATGGATTGGAATGTGGAATGGAACGGAATGGAATGTGGAAGCAAATCTTATGCAATTTGGAATGGACTGGAATGGCAAGAGCAATGGAATGTGTAAAGTAATGGAATGGTATGTCGTATGGAATGAGGACTGGAATGGAATGGAATGTGTAATGGCATTGAAGGGAAAGCCGAATTCAATGTTGAATGGAATAGAATGGAAGGTGAAATGGAATGGAATGGAATGGAATGTGGAATGCAATGGAATGTGGAATGGAATGTGAAATGGAATGAAATGGAATGTGGAATGGAATGGAACGGAATGTGGAATGGAATGGAATGGAATGGAATGTGGAATGGAATGTGGAATAGAATGTGGAATTGAATGGAATGCGATGTGGAATGGAATGTGGAATGGAATGGAATGGAATGTAGAATGGAATAGGGTGTGGAATGGAATGTGGAATGGAATGGAATGGAATGTGGAATGCAATGAAATGTAATGGAATGTGGAATGGAATGTGGAATGGAATGGAATTGAATGGAATGTGGAATGGAATGGAATGGAATGTGGAATGGAATATGGAATGGAATGGAATTGAATGGAATGGAAGTTGAAATGGAATGTAGAACGGAATGGAAAGGAATGTGGAATGGAATGTGGAATGGACTATAATGGAATGGGGAATGGAAAGGAATGTGATGTGGAATGTAATGTGGAATGGAATAGAATGGAATGTGGAACGGAATGGAATGCAAAGTTGAATGGAATCTGGAATGGAATGGAATGGAATGTGGAATCGAATTGAATGTGGAATGGAATGCAAAGCAATGTGGAATGGAATGTGGAGTGGAATGGAATTGAATGTGGAATGCAATGGAATAGAATGCAATGCAGTGTGGAATGGAAGGGAGTGGAATGTGGAATGGAATGTAGAATAGAATGGAACGGAAAGTGGAATGGAATGTGGAATGGAACGGAATTGGATGTGGAATGGAATCGAATGGAATGTGGAATGGAACGTGGAATGGAATGGAAAGAAAAGTGGAATGGAATCGAATGGAATATGCAATGGAATGCAACAGAATGTTGAATGGAATGTAATGGAATGTAGAATGGAATGTCGAATGGAACATGGAATGGAATGGAATGCAATGAAATGGAATGTGGAATGGAATGGAATGCAATGAAATGGAATGTGGAACGGAAGGCAATGGAATGTAGAGTGGAATGGAATGGAAAGTGGAAAGGAATGGAATAGAATGTGTAATGGAATGTGGAATGGAAAGTGGAATGAAATGGAATGGAATGTGGAATGGAATGGAAAGGAATGTGTAATGGAACTGAATGGAATGTCGAATTGAATGTTGAGTGGAATAGAGTGGAATGTGTAATGGAATGGAATGGAATGTAGAATGCAATGGAATATGGAATGGAATGTGGAATGGAATGGAATCGAATGTATAATGGAATCGAACGGAATGTGGAATGGAATGGAATGGAACGGAAAGTGGAATGGAATGTGGAATGGAATGTGGAATCGAACGTGCAGTAGAATGTTGAAGTGAATGTAATGCAATGTGGAAAGGAATGTGGAATGGAATGGGTTGTGGGATGGAATGTGGAATGGAATGGAATGGAATGTGAAATGGAATGGAATGGAATGGAATATGGAATGGAATGTGGAATGGAATGGAATGAAATGGAATGCGGAATGGAATGGAATTGAATGCGGAATGGAACATGGAATGGAATAGAATGGAATGGAATAGAATTTGCAATAGAATGTGGAATGGAAAGGAATGAAATGTGGAATGGAATGTTAAATGAAATGTAATGAAATGTGGAATGAAAGGAATGCGATGGGAAATGTAATGTGGAATGGAATGGAATGGAATGTGGAATGGAATGTGGAATGGAATTGAATGGAATATGGAATGGAATGCAATGCAATCTGGAATGGAATGTGGAATGGAAAGGAATGGAATTTGGAATGGAATGGAATAGAATGGAATGGAATGTGAAATGCAATGAAGCGGAATGTGGAATGGAATGGAACGGAAATTGGAATGGAATGTGGAATGGAACGGAATGGGATGTGGAATGGAATCGAATGTAATGTGGAATGGAATGTCGAAAGGAATGGAAAGGAAAGTGGAATTGAATCGAATGTAATGTTGAATGTAATGGAATAGAATGTTGAATGGAATGGAATGGAATGTGGAATGGAATGTTATGGAATGTGGAATCGAATGGAATGCAATGAAATGGAATGTGGAATGGATTGGAATGGATGTGGTGTGGAATGGAATGGAAAGGGGAATGGAATGGAATGGAATGTGGAATGGAATGTGGAAAGGAACGTGGAATGGAATGGAAAGGAAAGTGGAATGGAATGGAATGGAATGTGAAACAGAATGTGGAATGGATTGGAATGGAATGGAATGGAAAGTGAAATGGAATGCGGAAAGGATTGGAATGGAATGGAATGGAATATGGAACGGAATGGAATGGAATCTAATGTAGAATGCAATTTAATGTAATGCGGAATGGAATGCAATGCAATATGGAATGGGCTGGAAAGAAATGTGGCATGCAATGTGTAATGGAATGGAATGGAATGTGGTATGGAATGTGAATGGAATAGAATGGAATGTGGAATGGAATGGAATGGATTGTGGAATGGAATGTGGAATGGAATGCAATGCAGTCAGCAATGGAATAGAATGGAATGTGAAATGCAATGGAATATGAAATGGAATATGTAATGGAATGGAATGGAATGTGGAATGGAATATGGAATGGAATGGAGCGAAATGGAATGGAATGTTGAATGGAATGGAGTGGATTGGAATGGAATGTTGAATGGAATGGAGTGGAATGGAATGGAATCGAATGTGGAATGGAATGTGGAATGGAGTATGGAATGAAATGGAGCGAAATGGAATGGAATGTCGAAAGGAATGGAGCGGAATAGAATGGAATCGAATATAGAATGGAATGTGGAATGGAATGGAGGGGAATGGAATCCAAAGTGGCATGGAATTGAATGGAATATTGAATTTAATGGAAAGTGGAATGGGAAGCAAAAGAATGTGGAATACTTTGGGGAATGGAATGTGGAATGAAAAGTGGAATGGAATTTAAAGGAATGGGGAATGGAATGGAAAGGAATGTGGAAAGGTATGTGGAATGGAATGTCGAATTGATAGTGGAATGGAATGTGGAATGGAATGTGAAATGGAACGTTCCAAGGTATAGGGAATGGATAGTGGAATGGAATGTGGAATGGAATGTAAAATGGAACGTGCCAAGGTATATGGAATGGAAAGTGGAATGGAACGTGGAAAGGAATGGAGTTTGTAACGGAATATGGAATGGAATGTAATGGAATTCAATGTGGAATGGAATTGAATGGAATGTGGAATGGAATGGAATGGAATGGAGTGGAAAGGAATGAGAAATATAATGGAGTGGAATGTCTAATGGAATGTGGAATGGAACGGAATGGAATGTGGAATGGAATGTGGAATGGAAAGCAATGGAATGTGAAATGGAAAGTAGAATGCAATGGAATGGAATGTGTAAAAGGATGTTGAATTGAATGGAATGGAATGTGGAATGGAATTTCCAAAGGAGTGGATTGGAATGTGGAATCGAATGGAATGGAATGTGGAATGGAATGGAAAGGAATTTGGTATGGATTGGAATGGAATGCCGAATGGAATGGAATTGTATGTAGAATGGAATGGAATGGAATGGAATAGAATGCATAATGTAATTGAATGGAATGTGGAATGGAATCTGGAATGGTATGGAATGTAACGGAATGTGGAATGGAATGTGGAACGGAATGGGGAATGGAATTTTCAATGGAACGGAGTGGAATGGAATGCAATGTGGAATGGAATGTGGAATGGAATGGAGTGGAATGGAATGGAATGTGGAATGGATTGTAATGGAATGTGGAAAGGAATGCAATGAAATGCGGAGTGGATTGTAATGCAATGCGGAATGGCATGTAATGGATTGTGCAATGGAATGTGGAATGGAATAGAATGGAATGTGGAATGGAATGTGGAATGGAATGTGTGGAACGTGGAATGGAATGTGGCATGGAGTGTGGGATTGAAAGTGGAATGGTATGTGGAATGGAATGAGTAATGAAATGTGCAAATGAATGGAATGGAATGCGGAACGGAATGGAATGGAATGTGAAATGGAATGGAATGGAATGTGGAATTGAATGGAATGGAATGAAATGGAATGGAATGGAATGGAATGCAATGGAATCAGGAATGGAACGGAATGGAATGCCGAATGGTATGGAATGGTATGTAGAATGGAAGGGAATGTAATGGAATAGAAGGTTTAATGCAATTGAATGGACTGTGGAATGGAAACTGGAATGGTATGGAACATAACGTGGAATGCAATGGAACGGAATGTGAAATGGAAATAGAATCGAATTTTTAATGTAATGGAATGGAATGTTGAATGGAATGGAATGAAATGTGGAATGGAATGGAATGGAATGCGGAATGGAATGGAATTGAATTTGGAATGGAATGGAATGGAATGTGGAATGGAATGGAAAGCGAAGTGGAAAGGAATGTGAAATGGACTGGAATGGAATGTTGAATGGAATGTGGAATGGAGTGTGGAATCGAACGTGGAATGGTATGTGGAATGGAATGAGTAATGCAAAGTGGAAAGGTATGGAATGGAATGTGGAATGGAATGGAATGGAATGTGAAATGGAATGTGCAAAGGATTGGAATGGAATGGATTGGAATGGAATGGAATGGAATGGATTGGAATGGAATGGAATGTGGAATGGAATATGGAATGGAATGGAGCGAAATGGAATGGAATGTGGAGTGGAATGGAGTGGAATAGAATGGAATCGAATGTGGAATGGAATGTGGAATGGATTATGGAATGGAATGGAGCAAAATGGAATGGAAAGTTGAATGGAATTGAGTGGAATAGAATGGAATCGAATGTAGAATGGAATGTGTAATGGAATGGAGGGGAATGGAATCCAAAGTGGAATGGAATGGAATGGAATTTGGAATGGAATGGAAAGTGGAATGGAAAGGAAAAGAATGTGGAATAGTATGTGGAATGGAATGTGGAATGGAAATTGGAATGGAATGGAATGGAATGTGGAATGGAATGGAAAGGAATGTGGAAAGGTATGTGGAATGGAATGTGGAATGGATAGTGGAATGGAATGTGGAATGGAATGTGAAATGGAACGTGGCAAGGTATATGGAATGGAATGTGTAATGGAACGTGGAAAGGAATGGAGTTTGTAACGGAATATGGAATGGAATGGAATGGAATGCAATGTGGAATGGAATTGAATGGAATGTGGAATGGAATGGAATGGAATGGAGCGGATTGGAATGAGAAATAGAATGGAGTGGAATGTCTAATGGAATGTGGAATGGAATGTGGAATGGAATGGAATGGAATGTGAAATGGGAAGTGGAATGCAATGGAATGGAATGTGTAACAGGATGTTGAATTGAATGGAATGCAATGTGGAATGGAACCTACAAAGGAGTGGATTGGAATGTGGAATCGAATGGAATGGAATGTGGAATGGAATGGAATGGAATTTGGTATGGATTGGAATGGAATGCCGAATGGAATGGAATTGTATGTAGAATGGAATGGAATGGAATGGAATAGAATGTGTAATGGAATTGAATGGAATGTGGAATGGAATCTGGAATTGTATGGAATGTAACGGAATGTGGAATGGAATGTGGAATGGAATGGGGAATGGAATTTGCAATGGAACGGAGTGGAATGGAATGCAATGTGGAATGGAATGTGGAATGGAATGGAGTGGAATGGAATGGAAAGTGGAATGGATTGTGGAATGGAATGTGGATTTGAATGTAATGGAATGTGGAAAGGAATGCAATGAAATGTGGAGTGGATTGTAATGCAATGCGGAATGGCATGTAATGGATTGTGCAATGGAAAGTGGAATGGAATAGAATGGAATGTGGAATGGAATGTGGAATGGAATGTGTGGAACGTGGAATGGAATGTAGAATGGAGTGTGGAATTGAAAGTGGAATGGTATGTGGAATGGAATGAGTAATGAAATGTGCAAATGAATGGAATGGAATGTGGAACGGAATGGAATGGAATGTGAAATGGAATGGAATGGAATATGGAATTGAATGGAATGGAATGAAATGGAATGGAATGGAATGGAATGCAATGGAATGTGGAATGGAACAGAATGGAATGCCGAATGGTATGGAATGGTATGTAGAAGGGAAGGGAATGTAATGGAATAGAAGGTTTAATGCAATTGAATGGAATGTGGAATGGAATCTGGAATGGTATGGAACGGAACGTGGAATGCAATGGAATGGAAAGTGAAATGGGAATAGAATCGAATTTTTAATGTAATGTAATGGAATGTTGAATGGAATGGAATGAAATGTGGAATGGAATGGAATGGAATGCGGAATGGAACAGAATTGAATTTGGAATGGAATGGAATGGAATGTGGAATGGAATAGAATGCGAAGTGGAAAGGAATGTGAAATGGAATGGAATGGAATATTGAATGGAATGTGGAATGGAGTGTGGAATCAAACGTGGAATGGTATGTGGAATGGAATGAGTAATGCAATGTGGAAAGGTATGGAATGGAATGTGGAATTTAATGGAATGGAATGTGATATGGAATGTGCAATGGATTTAAATGGAATGGATTGGAATGGAATGGAATGGAATGGATTGGAATGGAACGGATTGGAATGGAATGGAATGGAATGGATTGGAATGGAATGGAATGTGGAATGGAATGGAATGGAATGGAATGGAATGTGGAATGGAATGGAATTGAATTTGAAATGGAATGGAATGTGGAATAGAATGGAAAGAAATGTGGAATGGAATGGAATGGAATGTGGAATGGAGTGGAATGGAATTTGGAATGGAATGGAATGGAATGTGGAATGGAATGGAATTGCATGTGGAAAGGAACCTTAAATGGAAAGGAATGGAATGTAGAATGGAATGTGGAATGGAATCTGGAATGGAATGGAAAGTGGAATGATTTTTGAAATGGAATGTGATGAAATGTGGAATGGAATGGAATGGAATGTGGAAGGGAATGGAATTTAAAGTGGAGTGGAATGCAATGGAATGTGGAATAAAATGGAATGGAAGGGAATGTGGAATGGAATGTGGAGTGGAAAGTAATGGAATGTGGAATGGAATGGAATGGAATGTGGAATCAAATGGAATGGAAAGTGGAATGGAATGGAATGGAATGGGTAACGGAATGGAATGGAATGTGGAATGGAGTGTGGAATGGAATAGAATGTGGAATGGGATATGAAATGGAATGAAATGAAATGTGGAATGGAAAGTGGAATGGAACGTTTAATGGAACGTTTAATGGAACTTGGAAAGGAAAGTAGAATGGAAAGGAGATTGGTATGGAATGGAATGGAAAGTGGATTGGAAAGGAGAATGGTATGGAATGGAATGGAATGTGGACTGGTATGGAATGGAAAGGAATGGAATGTGGAATGGAATGGAATCAAATGTTGATTGGAATGGAATGTAGAATGGAATGGATTCGATTGTGGAAAGGACAGTGGAAAGGAAGGTGGAATGGAGTGGAATGTGGAATGGATTGTGGAATGGAATGGAATGGAATGGAATGTGGAATGGTGTGGAATGGTATGGAATGCAATGTTAACGCAACATCGAATGAAACATGGAATGGAACGTGGAATGGAATAGAATGTGGAATGTAATGTGGAATGGAACGTGGAATGGAATGGAATGTGGAATGGATTGGGGAATGTAATGGAATGGATTGGAATGTGGAATGGGATGGAATGGCATGTGCAATGGAATGGAAAGTCGAATGGAATTGAATGGAATGTGGAATGGAATGGAATGGAATGGAATGGAATGTGGAATGGAATGGAATGGAATATGGAATGAAATGGAAAGGAATATGGAATGGAATGGAATGCAATGTGGAATGAAATGGAATGGAATTCAATGTGGAATTCAATGGAATGTAATATGAAATGGAATATGAAATGGAATGGAATGAAATGTGGAATGGAACGTGGAATGGAACGTTGAATGGATCTTGGAATGGAAAGTGAAATGCAATCTGAAGAGAATGTGGAGTTAAATGGAATGGAATTTAAGGGAATGTGAAATGGAGTGGAATGGAATGTAGAATTGAATGCATTGGAAAGTGGAATGGAATGTGGAATGGAATGGAATGAAATTGAATGGAAGGCGGAATGGAATGGACATTATTGGAATGGAATGTAGGTGAAATGTAATGAAATGGAATGTGGAATGGAATTTGGAATAGAATGGAATGGAATGTGGAAAGAAAGTGAAATGGAACGGAATGAATATGGCATGCACTGGCATGAAATGTGTAATGGAACGTGGAATGAAATGGAATGCAATGTGGAATGGAACGTGGAATACAATGCAATGGAAAGTGGAATGGAATGGAATGGAATGTGGAAAGGAACGTGGAATGGAATGAAATGGAATGTGGAATGGAACGTGGAATGGAATAGAATGGAATGTGGAATGGAACATGGAATGGAATGTGGAATGGAACGAGGAATGGAATGGAATGGGGAATGGAAGGAGAAATGGAACTTGAAATGGAAAGGAATGTCGAATGGATTGTGGAACGTAATGCGAATTCAATGCGGAATGGAATGGAATGGAATGTGCAATGGAATGTGGAATGGAAAGTGCAAAGGAACGTGGTAGGGAATGGAATGGAGTGTGCAATGGAACATGGAATGGAAATTGGAATGGAACGTGGAATGTAATGGAAAGTGGAATGGAATGTGGAATGAAAACTGGAATGGAATGGAATGTGGTATGGATTGCGGAATGGAATGTGGAATGGATTGTGCAATCGAATGGAATGGAATGGAATAGAATGTGGAATGGATTGGAATCGAATATGGAATGGAATGGAATGCAACACCAAAAGGAATGGAATGGAATGTGGAACGCAATGGAGTGGAAAGGAATGAGGAATAGAATGGAATGGAATATGGAATGGAATGGAATGGAACGTGGAATGGAATGTGAAAAGGACTGGAATGGAATGCAGAAGGAAATGGAATGGAATGTGGAATGGAATGGAATGACAAGTGGAATGGAATGTGGAAAGGAATGCAATGGAATGTGGAATGGAATGTGGAATGGAATGGAATGTGTAATGGAAATGAAAGGAATGTGGAATGCAATGTGGAATGGAATGGAATGGAATGTCTAATGGAATATGTAATGGAATGGAATGGAATGTGGAATGGAAAAAGGAATGGAATGTGGAATCTATAGTGGAATGGAATGGAATGTGGAATTTAATGTGGAATTGAAGGGAATGGAATGTGGAATGAATTGTGGAATGGAAAGGAATGGAATGTGGAAGGGAATGTGGAATGGAATGTAATGGAACGTAAAATGGAATGTAGAATGTAATGGAACAGAATGTGAAATGGAATGGAGTGGAATGTGGAATGTAATGGATTGTAATGTGCAATGGAATGTGGAATGGAATGGAATGGAAGGTGCAATGGAAAGCAGAGTGGAATGGAATGTATTGTGGAATGGAATGTAGAAAGGAAGGTGGAATGGAATGGAATGGAACGTGGAAAGGAAAATAAAAGAGACAGTGGAATGTAATTGAATGTAAAAAGGAACAGAAAGTGGAATATAAAGTGGAATTTAATGGAATGGAACGTGAAATGGAAGGTGTAATGGAACTTGGAATGGAACGTGGAATGGAATGTAATGAATCGTGGAATGGAACGTGGAAAGGAACGTGGAATGGAAAGGAATGGAATGTGGAATGGAATGGAATGGAATGTGGAATGGCAAGGAATGGAATGTGGAATGGAATTGAACGGAATGTAACGTGGAATGGAATGGAATGTGGAGTGGAACGGAATGGAATGGAATGGGACATGGAATTGAATGGAATGTGCAGTGGAATGGAATGTGGAATGTAATGGAATGTAACATGGAACAGAAAGTGGAATGTAACGTGGAATATAATGGAATGGAACGTGAAATGTAACGTGGAATGGAACTTGCAATGCAACATGGAATGGAATGTAATGGAACAGGGAATGGAACGTGGAATGCAACGTGGAATGGAATGGAATGGAATGCGGAATGGGATGGAATGAAACGGAACGTGGAACGGAATGGAATGTGGAGTGGAATGGAATGGAATGGAATGACACGTGGAAAGGAATGGAATGTGCAGTGGAATGGAAAGTGGAACGGAATGGATTGGTATGTGGAATGGAATGGAATGGAACGTGGATTTAAATGGAATGGAATCTGGAATGGAACGTGGAATGGAATTGAATGGAAAGTAGAATGGAATGGAATGGAAAGTGGAATGGAATGGATAGGAACGTGGAATGGAATGCAATGTCATTGGGAATGGAATGGAATGGAATGTGGAATGGAACACAATGGAATAGAATGTGGAATGGAATAGAATATGGAATGGAATGAAATGTCGACTGGAATGGAATGTGGAATGGATATGAATGCAATGTAGATTGTATCAGAATGGAATGGTAAGTGAAACGGAACATGAAATCGAATGGAATGGAATGTGGTATGGAACAGGGAATGGAATGGAATGGAACTTGGAATGCAATGCAGAATGCAAGGGAATGGAACGTGGAATGGAATGCGGAATGGAAAGTGAGATGGAATGTGGAATGTGGAATGGAATGTGGAATGGAATGGACTGGAATGTGGCAAGGAATAGAATGGAATGTGGACTGGAATGGAATTTGGAATGGAATGGAATCGAATGAATTTGGAATGATTTGGAACGGAATGTAATGTGGAATGGAATGGCATGGATTGTGGAATCAACTGGAATGGAATGTGGAATATAAAGTGGAATTGAATGTCGAATGCAATGGAATGGAATGTGGAATGGAATTTGGAATGCAATGGAATGGAAAGGAATGGAATGTGGAATGGTATGGAATGGAATGCAATGTGGAATTGAATGGAATGGAAAGTGGAATGGAATGGAATGGAATGTGGAATGGAATGGAAATGAATGTGGAATGGAAAGGAATTGAAAATGGAATGGAATGTTGGGTGGAAATGTAATTGGAATGGAATGCAATGGAATGTGAAATGGAATGGAATGGAATGTGGAATGGAATGTGGATGGGAATGTGGATTGGAATGCAATGGAATGTGGAATGGAATGTGGAAAGGAATGGAAAGGAAAGTGCAATGGAATGGAATGGAATGTGGAATAGAATGGAATGGAACGTGGAATGGAATGGAATGCAGTGTGGAATGGAATGAGATATGGAATGGAGTGAAATGTGGAATGGAATGGAATGGAATATCATGTGGAATGGAGTGGAATGGAATGGAATGTAATGTGGAATGGAACGTAAAATGGAATGGAAATGAATGTGGAATGGAATGGAATGGCATGGAATGAGGAATGGACTGGAATGAAATGGAATGGAATTTGGAGTGGAATGGAATGAAGAATGCAATGTGGAATGCAATGGAATGGAATGGAATGGAATGTGAAATGGAATGTGGAATGCAATGGTATGGAATGGAATGGATTCTGGAATGGAATGGAATGGAATGGAATGGAATGGAATGTGGAATGGAATGGAATTGAATTTTGAATGGAATTGAATGTGGAATAGAATGGAATGAAATGTGGAATGTAATGGAATGGAATGTGGAATGGAATGGAATGGAATGGAATCTGGAATGGAATGCATTTGAATTTGGAATGGAATGGAATGTGGAATAGAATGGAATGAAATGTGGAATGGAATGGAATGGAATGTGGAATGGAATGGAATGTAATTTGGAATGGAATGGAATGGAATGTGGAATGGAATGGAATGGCATGTGGAAAGGAAACTTAAATGGAAAGGAATGGAATGTTGACTGGAATGTGGAATGGAACGTGGAATGGAATGGAAAGTGGAAAGTTTTGTGCAATGGAATGTGATGAAATGTGGAATAGAGTGGAATGGAATGTGGAATGGAATGGAATTTAACGTGGAATGGAATGCAATGGAATGTGGAATGCAATGGAATGGAAGAGAATGTGGAATGGAATGTGCAATGGAAAGTAATGGAATGTGGAAAGGAAAGTGGAATGGAATGGAATGGAATGTGGAATCAAATGGAATGGAATGTGGAATGGAATGGAATTTAATGTAGAATGGAATAGAATGGAACGGAAAGTGGAATGGAATGGAATGGAATTGAATGGAATGGAATGTGGAATGGAATGGAATGGAATGGGGAATGGAATGGAATGGAATGGGGAATGGAATGGAATGGAATGTGGAATGGAATGTGGAATGGAACGGACTGGAATGTGGAATGGAATGTGGAATGGAATGTGGAATGGGATGGAATGGGATGTGGAATGAAATGTGGAATGGAGTGTGTTAAGGAATGGAATGGAATGCGGAATGGGATGTGGAAAGGAATGGAATACAATGTGAAATTTAAAGTGTAATGGAATGGAATGGAATGTGGAATGGAATGTGGAATGGAATGTGGAATGGGATGGAATGGGATGTGGAATGAAATGTGGAATGGAATGTGTTATGGAATGGAATGGAATGTGAAAAGTAATGGAATGGAATGCGGAATGGGAAGTGGACTGGAATAGAATGCAATGTGAAATGTAATGTGGAATGGAATGGAATGGAATGTGGAATGGAACGTGGAATGGAGTGGAATGGAATATGGAATGGATGTAGAATGGAATGTAATTGAAAATACATTGGAATTTGGAATGGAATGTGGAATGGAACGCAATGGAATGTGGAATGAAATGTGGAATGGAATACGGAATGGAACGGAATGGAATGTGGAAAGGAATGTTGAATTGAATGAAGAATGGAAAGTGGAATGGAATGGAATGGAACGTGGAATGGAACGTGGAACGGAATGGAATGGATAGTGGAATGGAATCTGGAATGGAATGTGGAATGGAACCTGGAATGGAACATGGAATGAAAGGGAATGGAATGTTGAATGGAATGTGTAACGGAATGCAATGGGATGTGGAAAAAAATTTTGAACGGAATGCGTAATGGATTGAAATGGAATGTGGAAAGAATAGAATGGAATGTGGAATGGAAAGGAATTGCATGTGGAAAGCAAACTTAAATGGAAAGGAACGGAATGTTGACTGGAATGTGGAATCGAAGGTGGAATGGAATGGAAAGTGGAATGATTTGTGAAATGGAATGTGATGAAATGTGGAATAGAATGGAATGGAATGTGGAATGGAATGGAATTTAACGTGGAATGGAATGCAATGGAATGTGGAATGCAATGGAATGTGGAATTCAATGGAATGGAAGAGAATGTGGAATGGAATGTGGAATGGAAAGTAATGGAATATGGAAAGGAAAGTGGAATGGAATGGAATGGAATGTGGAATCAAATGGAATGGAATGTGGAATGGATTGGAATGGAATGTAGAATGGAATGGAATGGAACGGAAAGTGGAATGGAATGGAATGGAATTGAATGGAATGGAATGTGGAATGGAATGGAATGGAATGGAAAGGATTGTGGAATGGAATGTGGAATGGAACGGAATGGAATGTGGAATGGAATGTGGAATGGAATGTGGAATGGGATGGAATGGGATGTGGAATGAAATGTGGAGTGGAATGTGTTATGGAATGGAATGGAATGTGAAAAGGAATGGAATGGAATGAGGAATGGGATGTGGACTGGAATGGAATGCAATGTGAAATTTAATGTATAATGGAATGTAATGGAATGTGGAATGGAATGTGGAATGGGATGGAATGGGATGTGGAATGAAATGTGGAATGGAATGTGTTATGGAATGGAATGGAATGTGAAAAGGAATGGAATGGAATGCGGAATGGGAAGTGGATTGGAATAGAATTCAATGTGAAATGTAATGTGGAATGGAATGTAATGGAATGTGGAATGGTATGTGGAATGGAGTGGAATGGAATGTGGAAGGATATGGAATGGAATGTAATTGAAAATACATTGGAATTTGGAATGGAATGTGGAATGGAACGCAATGGAATGTGGAATGAAATGTGGAATGGAATACGGAATGGAACGGAATGGAATGTGGAATGGAATGTTGAATGCAATGAAGAATTGAAAGTGGAACGGAATGGAATGGAACGTGGAATGGAACGTGCAACGGAATGGAATGGATAGTGGAATGGAATCTGGAATGGAATGTGGAATGGAACCTGGAATGGAACATGGAATGAAAGGGAATGGATTGTTGAATGGAATGTGTAACGGAAGGCAATGGGATGTGGAATAAAATTTTGAACGGAATGTGTAATGGATTGAAATGGAATGCGGAAAGAATATAATGGAATGTGGAATGGGATGCGGACTGGAATGGAATTCAATGTTGAATGGAATGTGGAATGGAATGGAATGGACTGTGGAATGGAATGTGGAATGGAATGAATTGGAATGTGGAATGGAATGTGGAATGCAACGTAATGCAATGCAGAATGGAATGTGGAATGGAATGCGGAATACTGTGTGGAATGGAATGTGGAATGGAATTTGGAATGGAATATGGAATGGAATGTGGAATGGAAAGTGGAAAGGAATGGAATGTAATGTCTAATGTAACGTGGAATGGAACGGAGTGAAAAATGGAATGGAATGTGGAATGGAATGCGGAATGGAATGTGGAATGTAATGGAATGAATCGTGGAATGGAGTGGAATGGAAAGTTGAATGGAATGGAATGGAACGATGAATGGAACATGGAATGCAATGGAATGTATTCCGGAATGGAATGGAATGGAATGCTATGGAATTTGGAATGGAATGGAATGGAACGAGGAATGGAATGTGGAATGGAACATGGAATGGAATGTGTAATGGAATGGAAATGAATGTGGAATGGAATGTGGAATAGAATGGAATGAAATGGAATTTAATTTGGAATGAAATGGAAAGGAACGTAGAATGGAAAAGAACGGAATGCGGAATGGAGATGAGTTTTATGGAATGTGGAATGGAAAGGAATGCAGTGGAATGGAATGCGGAAAGGAATGGAATGGAATGTGGAATGGAATGCAATGGAATGGAATGCAGAATAGTATGGCATGGAATGTGGAATGTAACAGAATGCAATGGAATGTGGAATGCAATGTAATGGAATAGAATGGAATGTGGAATGGAATGTAATGGAGCGGAATGCAGTGTGGAATGGAATGGAATTGAGTGTGGAATTGAATGGAATGGGAAGTGGAATGGAATGCAAAGCGGAATTGAATGGAATGGAAAGTAAAGGAAGGTGGAATGGAATGTGAAATGGAATGTGGACTGGAAAGTGCAATGGAGTGAAATGGATAATGGAATGGAGTGGAAGGGAAAGTGCAATGGAAAGGTATGGAATGTATAATGGAATGGACTGCAATGTGGAAAGGAATGGAATGGAATGTGGAATGAAATGTGGAATGGAATGTGGAATGGAACGTGGAATGGAAAGGAATGGAATGCGGAATGGAATATGGAATGGAAAGTGGAATGGAACGTGGAATGGCACATGGAATGGAATGGAATGGCACATGGAATGGAATGGAATGGAACGTGGAATGGAAAGTGGAATGGAATGCAATGGAATGTAATTTGGAATGGAACGTGGAATGGAATGTGGAATGGAACGTTTAATTTAATGGAATGGAAGATTTAATGGAATGTAGAATGGAAAGGAATGGGATGTGGAATGGAATGGAATGGAATGTGAAATGGAAAGGAATGGAACGAGGAATGGAACACGGAATTGAACGTGGAATGCAACGTGGAATGGTACGTGGAATGGAATGTGAAAAGGAATGGGATTGAATGTGGAATGGAATGGAATGGAATTGAATGTGAAATGGAATGGAATGGAATTGAATGTGAAATGGAACGGAATGGATTGGAATGTGGAATGGAATGGAATGGAATGGAATGGAATGTAGAATGGAATCTAATGGAATCTAAAGGAATGTGGAATTGAATGGAAGAGAATGTGGAATGGAATGGAAAGAAATATCAAATGTAATGGAATGGAAAGTAGACTGCAATCTGGAATGCAATGTGGAATGGAATGTGAAATGTAATGGAATGGAAAGTGTATTAGAATGGAAAGGAATGGAATGTGGAATGGGGTGTGGAATGCAATGTGAAATTGAATGGAATTTAATGTGGAATGGAATGGAATGGAATCTGGAATGGAATGGAATGGAATGTGGAATGGAATGGATTGGAAAGTGGAATGAAATGCAATGAAATGGAATGGAAGGGAAAGTGAAATAGAATGAGGAATGGAAAGTGGAATGAAATGTGGAATGGAACGTGGAATTGAATGTGGAATTGAATGGAATGGATTGTGTAATGGAATGTGCAAAGAATGGTATGCAATGTGGAATGAAATGTGGAATGCAACGTGGGATGGAATAGAATGGAACATGGAATGGAATGTGGAATGGAACGTGGAATGGAACGTGGAATTGAACGGCGAATTGAATGGAATGAATTGTGGAAAGTAATGTCCAATTCAATGGTATGCAATGTGGAATGGAATGAAATGGAACGTTGAATGGAAGAGAATGGAACGTGGAATGGAATGGAATGGAATGTGGAATGGAAAGTGGAATGCAAAGTGGAAGGGAACGTGGAATGGAATGGAATGGAACGTGGAAAGGAGTGGAATGGAATGTGGAATGGAATGGAATGGAAAGTTGAATGGAATGGAAAGTTGAATGGAATGGATTGTTACCTGGAATGGAACGTGGAATGGAATGGAAAGGAACGTGGAATGGAACGTGGAATGGAACCTCCAATGGAACGTGGAATGGAACGTGGAATGGAATGGAATGGAAAGTGGAATGGAAAGTGGAATGGAATGTGGAATATAATGGAATGGATTGTGGAATGGAATGGAATGGGATGTGGAATCAAAGGTGGAATGGAATGGAATGGAATGTGGAATGGATTGGAATGGAAAGTGTAATTGAATGGAATGGAAAGAGGAATGGAACAAATGGAATGTGTAATGGAAATGAATGGAATGGAAAGTGGAATGGAACAAATGGAATGTGTAATGGAAATGAATGGAATGTTCAACGCAGTGGAATGGTATGGAATGTGGAATGGAATGGAATGGAATGGAATGGAATGTGGAGTGGAATGTAATGGAAAGGAAAGTGGAATTGAATGCAATGGAATAGAATGGAATGGAATGGAAAGTGGAATGGAATTTGAAATTGAATGGAAATGAACGTGGAATGGAAAGTGGATTTGAATGGAATGGAACATGGTAACGATAGTGGAATGGAACAGGGAATGGAATGCGAAATGGAATGTGGTGTGGAACGTGGAATATTATGGAATGGAACGTTGAATGGAATGTGGAATGGAATGTGGAATGGAACCTCCAATGGAATGGAATGAAATGTGGAATGGAATGTGGAAAGGAAAGTGGAATGGAACCTGGGGTAGAATGGAATGGAATGTGGAATGGAACGTGCAATGGAACGTGGAATGGAACCTGGAATGGAATGGAATGAAATGTGGAAAGGAATGTGCAATAGAAAGGAATGGAATGTTGAATGGAATGTGGAATAGAATGGAATGGAATGTGGAATGCAAAGTGGATTGAAATGGAGTGGAATACTGAATGGAATGGAATGGAAGGTGGAAAGGAATGCGGACAATAATGCAATGGGATGTGGAATGGAATGTGGACTGGAATGGAATGGAACGTGGAATGGAATGTGGAAAGGAAACTGGAATGGAATTTAATATAATGTGGAATAGAATGTGGAGTGGAATTGAATGGAATGTGGAAAGGAATGTGGAATGGTATGGAAAGTAATGCGGATTGGAACATGGAATGGAACATGCAATGGAGCTTCAAATGGAACGGCATGGAATGTGGAATGGAATGGAATGTAATGTGGAATGGAAAGTCGAATGGAATGGAATGGAATGTGGAATGGGATGTGAAATGCAATGTGGAAAGTAATGTTGAATGGAATGTGAAATGTAATGTCGATTATAATGTGGAATGGAATGCAAGGGAATCTGGAATGGAATGTGGAATGGATAGGAATGAAATGTGGAATGAAAGGTGGAATAGAATGTGTAATAGAATGTAATGGAATGGAATTTAATGTGGAATGGAATGTGGAATGGATCGTGGAATGGAATGGAGTGGAATGTGGAATGGAAATTGGAATGATAGGGAATAGAACGCGCAATGGCACTTGGTATGGAAAGTGGAATGGAACGTAGAAAGGAATGTGGAAGGCAGTATGGAATGGAAAATGGAATGGAATGGAATCGAACGTGGAATGGAATGGGATGGAATGTGGAATGGAATGGAATGGAATGTGGAAGGGAATGGAATGGATTGTGGAATGGAACAGAATGGAATGTGGAATAGAATGTGGAAGGGAATGTGGAATGGAATCTGGAATGTAATTGAATCGAATGTGGATTGGTATGGAATCGAATGTGGAATTGAATGGAATAGAATGGAATGTGGAACGGAATGAGGAATTGATCGTGTAATATAATGGAATGGAATGTGGAATTGAATGGAATGGAATGTGGAATGAAATGTAAAGGAATGTGGAATGGCATGTGGAATCTAATGGAGAGGAATGTGGAATGGAAGGTTGAATGGAATGAAATGGAATATGGAATGGGCTAGAATGGAATGTGGAATGGAATGTGGAATGGAATGTGGAATGGAATGGAATGGAATGTGGAATGGAATGGAATGGAATTTGGAATGGAATGGAATGCAGTGTGGAATGTAATGGAATGGAAAGGAATGTGGAATGGAATGGAACGGAATGTGGAATGGAATGGAATGGAATGGAAAGTGGAATGCAATATGGAATGGAATGTGGAATAGAATGTGGAATTGAATGGAATGCAATGTGGAATGGACTGAGGAATAGAACGGGGTTTGGAATGGAATGTGGAATGGAATGGAAGGGAATGTGGACTGGAATTGTATTAAATGGAATGGAATGGAATGTGGAGGGGAATGTGGCAAGGAATGTGGAGGGGAATGGAATGGAACGGAATGGAATTTAAAGTGAAATAGAATGTGGAACGGAATGCTTTACAAAGAGCATTCCACACTCCATTCCATTCCACATTCCATTCCATTCAATTCCACATTCTATTCCACATCCCATTGCACATTCTATTTCATTCCATTACACACTCCATTCCACATTCCTTTCCACATTCCTGTCAATTCCATTACACGTTCCATTCCATTCCATTCCACACTCCATACCACATTCCATTCCATTCCATTCCACATTCCATTCCACATTCCATTCTAGCCCATTCCATATTGCATTCCATTCCATTCCACATTGCATTCCATTCCATTCCACATTCCATTCCACATTCCATTTCATTCCATTCCACATTCCATTCCACATCACATTCCTTTCCATTCCACAATCCATTCCATTCCATTCCACAATGCTTTGCCTGTCGCATTCCTTTCCATTCCACGTTCCATTCCGCATTCCATTACACTATCATTTCCTCATTCCATTCCACATTCTATTCCATTCCATTCCACATTCTATTCCACTCCATTCCACATTCCTTTCCTTTTCATTCCATTCCAAATTCCATTCCATTCCATTCCATTCCAAATTCTTTCCATTCCACATTCCAATCCATTCCAATCCACATTCCATTCCACATTCGAATCCATTCCATTCCACATCCCATTCCATTCCATTGCACCTTACATTCCATTCCACATTGTATTCCATTCCATTCCACCTTCCATTACATACCGCGTTCCATTCCACATTCCTTTCCACATTCCATTCCAGGTTCCATTCTACATTCCGTTCCATTCCATTCCACAATCCATTCCATTCCACATTCCATTCCATTCCACATTGCATTCAACATTCCATTCAATTCCATTCTACATTCCATTCCACGTTGCACTCCACAATCGAAACCATTCCATTCCACATCCCATTCCATTCCACTCCACATTCTATTCCTTTCCACATTCTATTTAACATTCCATTCAGTTACATTCCACATTCCAATCCATTCTATTCCACATTCCATACCACTTTCCATTCCATTCCTTTCCACATTCCATTCCACATTCCATTCCATTTCACATTCTTTCCATTCCATTCCACATTCCATATTCCATTTCAATCCACACCACCTTCCATTCCATTCTATTCCACCATCCATTCCACATTCCATTCCATTCCATTCCTCATTCCATTGCACATCGCATTCCATTTAATTCCACATTCTCTTCCACATTCCATTCCACATTCCATTCCATTCCATTCCGTTCCACATTCCATTCCTTTCCAGTAAATATTCCATTCCATTGCATTCCACTTTCCATTCCATTCCATTCTGTATTCCATTCCACATTCCTTTGCATTTCACATTGCATTCCATTCCATTACACAATCCATTCCATTCCATTCCACATTCCATTCCACATTCCATTCAATTCCATTACATATTCCATTGCATTCCATTCCACCTTCCATAAAACATACCATTCCATTCCATTCCACATTGCATTCCACATTCCATTCCAGCCCATTCCATATTGCATTGCATTCCATTCCACATTACATTAAATTCCAATCCACATTCCATTCCATTCCATTCCATTCCACATTCCATTCCATTCCATTCCAATCCATTCCACATTCCATTACACATTCAATTCCATTCCATTCCACATTCCATTACATTGTATTCCACATTCCATTCCATTCCATTCTATTCCAGTTTCCATGGCATTCTTTTCCACATTCCATTACATTCTATTCCACATTCCATTCCATTCCATTCTATTCCAGTTTCCATGGCATTCTTTTCCACATTCCATTCCACCATTCCATTCCATTCCACACTGCATTCCATTCCATTCCAAATTCTGTTCCATTCTATTCCACATTCCATTCCATTCCTTTCCACATTCCATTCAATTCCATTCCAATTTCCATTCCATTCCATTCGAAGTTCCATTCCACATTCCATTCCACTTTCCATTCCACTCCACTTCCCATTATATTCCACTCCACATTCCATTACATTCCATTCCACATTCCATTTGATTGCACACCATTCCATTCGACATTCCATTCCATTCCATTCCACATCGCTTTGCAATCCATTCCACATTCCATTGCATTAAATTCCGCATTCCATTCCACATTCCACTCAATTCCATTCCACATTCCATTCGATTCCTTTCCACATTTAATTCCATGCCGTTCCACATTCCTTTCCATTGCATTCCATTCCACATTTCATTCCATTCCGTTCCAATCCACATTCCATTCCATTCAATTCCACATTCCATTTCATTCCATTCCACACTGCATTCTCTTCCTTTCCTTTCCACATTATATTGCATTCCATTTCTTTCCATATTCCATTGCATTCCATTCGACATTGTATTCAATTACATTCCATTCCACATTCCATTCCATTCCATTCCATTCCACGTTCCATTCCACGATCCATTCCATTTCATTCCTCGTTCAATTGCACCTTGAATTCCACAATCCCTTCCGCATTGCATTCCAAGATCCATTCCATTCTTTCCACATTCCATTCTATTCCATTCCACGTTCCATTCCACGTTCCTTTCCACATTCCATTCCACAATCCAATCCAAGTTCCATTCCATTCTTCCCAAGTTCCATTCCACTTTCCAGTCCATTTCATTCCACGTTTCATTCCACATTCCATTGCCAATTTCATTCCAAATTCCATTCCTCATTCCATTCCATTTTCAATTCCACATTCCATTTCATATTCAATTCCATTGCATTCCACATTCCATTCCATTCCATTCCACTTTCCTTTCCAGATCCCTTTCCACATTCCATTCCGTTCCATTTCACATTCCATTCCGCTTTCCATTCCATTCCATTCCATATTCAATTCCACATTCTATTTCATTCCATTCCATTCCATTCCATTTTATATTCCATTCCACACTGCATTCCACATTTCATTCCATTCCATCCCACATTCCATTCCATCCCATTCCACATTCCATTCTGCATTCCATTCCATTCCATTCCTGTCCATTCCGCATTGCATTCCACTTTCCATTCCTTTCCATTCCACATTCCATTCCACGTTCTATTACACCTTCCATTCCATTCCAATCCACAAAGCATTCCATTCCATTCCACAGTCCATACCATTCCATTCCATTCTATTCCACATTGCATTCCATTTCTTTCCATATTTTATTCCAGATTCCATTCCATTCCTTTCTACATTCAATTCCACATTCCAATCCATTCCATTCCACATTCCATTCCATTCCATTCCACATTCCAATCCATTGAATTACACATTCTATTCCTCATTCCATGCCATTTCATTCCACTTTCAATTCCACATTGCATTCCATTCCATTAACCATTCCATTCCATTCCATTTCACTTTCCATTCATTTTCATTCCACATTACATTCCACATTCCATTCCACTTTCCTTTCCACATTCCATTCCACGTTTCATTCCACTTTCCATTCCATTCCATTCCACATTCATTTCCACGTTCCATTACACATTCCATTCCGCGTTCGATTTCATTCCATTCCATTTTCCTTACCTTTGTATTCCATTCTATTCCGCATTCCATTCCATTCCATTCCACATTCTACTCCACATTCCTTTCCATTCCATTCGACATTCCATGCCATATTCCATTCCATTCCATTCCACATTCCTTTTCATTCCATTCCACATTCCATTCAATTCCATTTCACTTTCCATTCCATTCAATTCCACATTCCATTCCTTTCCATTATACATTCCTTTCTACATTCCATTGCGTTCCATTCCACATTCCATACCATTCCATTCCATTACATTTCGCATTCCATTCCATTGCATTCCATATACTATTCCAGGTTCCATTCCAATCCATTCCACATTCCATTCCATTCCACACCATTCGTCTCCACATTCCATTCCATTGCATTCCACATTCCATTCCTATCCTTTCCACATTCCATTCCTTTCCATTGAACATTCCATTCCACATTCCATTCCACTTCCTATTCCACATTCCGTTCCACATTCAAATCCACGTTCCATTCCATTCCACTTACCATTGCACGATCCTTTCCACGTTCCATTCCATATTCCATTCCAGTGCAATCAACGATCCATTCCACATTAAATTTAACGTTCCTTACCACATTCCATTCCTTTCTGTAGCACGTTCCACTTCACATTCCATTCCACATTCCATTTCACCTTCCATTCCGTTCCATTTCACATGACACTCCACATTCCATTCCATGTTCCATTCCACATTCCAGTCCACATTCCATTCCATTCCATTCCACATTCCATTCCACATTCCATTATGTTCCACTCCACATTCTATTCCACATTCCTTTCCACATTCCGTTACATTCCATTCCAGATTCCTTTCCACATTCCTTTCCATTCCATTCCATACTCCTTTCCACATTCCGTTCCATTCCAATCCACACTCAAACCCACATTCCATTCCACATTCCCTTCCACATTCCATTCCATTCCATTCAACATTCCTTTCCATTCCTTTCCACCTTCCATTCCATATTCCATTCCATTCCATTCCATGTTCCATTCCACATTCCATTCCACGTTCTATTCCATGTTCCTTTCGATTCCATTCCACGTTCCGTTCCACGTTCCATTCCACATTCCATTCCACTTTCCTTTCCTTTGCTTTCCACGTTCAACACCACTTTCCATTCCGTTCGATTCCACGTTCCATTCCACATTCCATTGCATATTCCATTGCAGATTTCTTTCCCCTTTCCTTTCCACATTCCATTCCACCTTCCATTCCACGTTCCATTACACATTCTGTTCCATTCTATTCCACGTTCCATTACAAATTTCCTTCCATTCCATTCCACGATCCATTCCACATTCCATTCCACGTTCCAATCCACATTCCAATCCATTCCATTCTACGTTCCATTCCACATTCAATTCCATTCGATTCCACGAACCATTCCACATTCCATTCCACATTCCTTTCCACATTCCATTCCACTCCATTCCACGATCCATTCCACATCCCATTTCATGTTCCATTCCACATTTCATTCCGTTCCATAGTACGTCCCATTGCACATTCCGTTCCACATTCCATTCCACATTCCAGACCACCTTGAATTCCATTCCATTCGACATTCCATTCCACCTTCCATTGCAATCCATTGCACATTCTACTCCACATCACTTTTTACATTCCATTCCATTCCATTCCAGATTCCTTTCCACATTCCTTTCCATTCCATTCCAGATTCCATTCCACATTCCATTCCATTCCATTCCACATTAAATTCCACATACCATTCCATTCCATTCCACATTCCATTCCACATTTCCTTTCACATTCCATTCCATTTCATTCCACATTCCATTCAACATTCCATTTCATTCCATTACATATTCAATTCCACATTCCATTCCATTCCATTCTCATTCCATTCCATTGCATTCCACATTCCTTTCCATTCCATTCCACTTTCCATTCCACATTCCCTTCCACATTCCCTTCCACATTCCGTTCCACATTACATTACACATTCCATTCCATTCCATTCCACCTTACATTCCAGATTCCATTCCTCATTCCGCTCCACATTATATACCATTCCATTCCACATTCCAATCTATTCCATTCCACTTTCCATACCACATTCAATTACATTCCTTTCCACATTCCATTCCATTCCATTCCACATTCCATTCCACATTCCTTTCCACGTTCCATTCCATTCTATTACACATTCCATTCCACATTCCTTTCCATTCCATTCCACATTCCATTCAAGATTCCTTTGCATTCCAGTCCACATTGAATTCCTCATTCCATTTCATTCCATTCCACATTCCATTCCGCTTTCCATTCAACATTCCATTTTACCATCCATTCCATATTCCATTGCATTCCTTTCCACATTCCATTCCGTTCCACATTCCATTCCATTCCTTTCCACATTCAATTCCATTGCATTATACGTTCAATTCCACGTTCCATTCTACGTTCCATTCCACGTTTCTTTCAAAGTTATATTCCATTCCTTTCCACGTTCCATTCCACTCCACGTTCCATTCCACTCCATTCCACAATCCATTTCATTCCATTCGACGTTCCATTCCACATTCCATTTCACATTCCATTCCAACTTCCTTTCCATTCCTTTCCATTCCATTCCACATTGCATTCCATTGCATTCCACTTCACATTTCATTCAATTCCATATTCCATTCCATTCTTTAACAAACCATTCCACATTCCATTCTGTTCCCTTATATTCCATTCTGCATTCCATTCCATTCCCCTTCATTGCATTCCATTTTCCAATCCATACCATTCCACTTTCCAATCCATTCCATCCATTCCACTTTCCATCCAATTCCATTCCACATTCCATTCCATTCCATTCCATTCTGCATTCCATTTCTTTCCATTCCACATTCCATTCCATTTCATTCCACTCCACATTCCATTCCATTTCATTCCACATTCCATTCCATTCCGAATTCCATTCCATTCCATTTCACTTTATATTCCACTTTCCATATCTTTCCTTTCCACATTACTTTCCACATTACATTCCATGTTCCATTCCACATTCCATTCCACGTTCCATTCCACGTTCCATTCCATTCCATTCCACGTTCCATTCCATGTTCCATTCCACATTCCATTCCACAATCCGTTCCACCTTCCATTCCATTCCATTGCACGTTCCATTCCACCTTCCATTCCATTCCATTCCACGTTTGATTCCACATTCAATTCCACATTAAATTCCATGCTCCATTCCACATTCTATTCCACGTTCCATTCCACGTTCCATTCCAACTTCCCGTTCCACGTTCCATTCCTTTCAATTCCATGTTCCATTCAACTTTCCCTTGCATTCCATTACAAATTCCATTCCACACTCCATTCCACATTCCATTCCACTTTCCATTCCGTTCCATTCCACATTCCATTCCACAATCCATTCCATGTTCCATTCCACTTTCTCTTACAACTTTCATTAAAGTCCATTCCACATTTCATTGCACATTCCATTCCATTCCATTCCACATTCTATTACACATTCAATTACACATTCGATTCCATTCCTTTCCAGATTCCATTCCACAATGCATTCCACATTCCATTCCGCATTCCATTCCACATTCCATTCCACTTTCTATTCCATATTCCATTCTATTTAATTCCGTGTTTCCTTCCAAATTCCATTCCATTCCATTCCACTTTCTATTCCACATTACACTCCACATAACATTCCACATTCCATTCTGTTCCATTAAACATTCCATTCCACATTCCATTCAACATTCCTATATATTCAATTCCACATTCCATTGCATATTCGATTCCATTCCATTTCACATGTCATTCCACATTCCATTCCACATTCCAGTCCAAAGTCCATTTCGCATTCCTTTTAGCATTCCATTCCATTCCACATTTCATTCCACATTCCATTCCACATTCCATTCCACATTCCATTCCGCATTCCATTCCACATTCCATTCCATTCCATTCCACTTTCCATACCATTCCATTTCATTGCACATTTCATTATATTCTCTTCCACATTGTATTCCAGATTCCATTCCATTCCATTCCATTTTCAAATCCACATTCCTTTCCATTCCATTCCACATTCCATTCCATTCCATTCCATTCCTCATTCCATTCCATTGCATTCCACATTCTATTCCTCATTCCATTCCATTCCATTTCACATTCAATTGCACATTCCATTCCATTTCTTTTCACATTCCATTCCATTCCTTTGAACGTTCCATTCATTTCAATTACACGTTCCATTCTACATTCCATTCTCCGCTCCATTCCACATTCCTTTCCACGTTCCATTCCACTTTCCATTAAATTCAATTCCCTCTTAGATTCCAGGTTCCATTGCACATTCCATTCCACAATCCATTCCACTTTCCTTTACATTTCATTCCATTCCATTCCATATTCCTTACCATTGCATTAATTCCATTCCACATTCCATTCCATTCCACATTCTACTCCACTTTCAATTCCATTCTATTCCACATTCCATGCCACATTCCATTCCAATGCATTCCACATTCCATTTCACATTCCATTCCACATTCCATTCCATTCCATTCCATATTTCATTTCACATTCCATTCCACATTCCAGAACAGATTCCTTTCCACATTCCATTCCACATTCCTTTCCACATTCCATTCCACATTCCATTCCATTTCATTCCATTCCACATTCAATTCCTCATTTCGTTCCATATTCCATTCCATGTTCCTTTCCATTCCATTCCACTTTCCATTCCAAATTTCATTCCACGTTTCTTTCCACATTCCTTTTCATTCCATTCCTCGTTCAATTCTACTTTCCGTTCCATTCAATTCCACTTTCCATTCCACATTCCATTGCACATTGCATTCCACATTCCATTCCTAATTTCATTCCACATTCCATTCCACGTTCCATTCCAAGTTTCATTCTATTCCATTTCACGTTCCATTCCACATTCCATTCCATTCCATTCCACGATCCATTCCACATTCCATTCCCCATTCCATTCCACATTCCATTCCACATTCCATTCCGTTCCATAACACATTCCATTCCTCATTCAAGTCCATTCCATTCCGTTTCATTCCACATTCCCTCCCACATTCCATTCCACATTCCATTCTACGTTCCATTCCACATTCCTTTACACGTTACATTCCCTGTTCCATTCCACGTTCCATTCCATTCTATTCCACGTTCAATTCCATGATCCATTCCATTCTATTCAACTTTCCATTCCACATTCCATTGCACTTCCCATTCCACGTCCCATTCCATGTAAGATTCCACATTCTATTCCATTCCATTCCACTTTACATTCCACATACCATTCCACATTCCATTGCATATTCCATTCCGTTCCATTCCACATTCTATACCACAATCCATTTCAAATTCCATTGCATTCCATTCCACTTTCCATTACTCATTCCATTCCATTCCATTCCACATTCAATTCCATATTCCATTCCACATTCCATTTCACTCCATTCCACTTTCCATTTAACATTACATTCCACGTTCCATTCCATTCCATGCTACATTCCTTTCCACATTCCATTCTCATTCCATTGCATTTCATTCCACATTCCATTCCACATTCCATTCCATTCCAATTCACATTCAATTACATAGTCCATTCCATTCCATTCCACAGTCCATGCCACATTCCATTCCTCATTTCATTCCTCAGTCCATTCCACATTCCATTCCACATTCCATTCCACATTCCATTCTCATTGCAAGCATTTCCACACACTTTTCTATCAACATTCCATTGCATTCAAATTCACATTCTATTTGACATTCTATTCCAAGTTCCATTCTATTATATTCCACATTGCATTCTAAACTCCATTCTGCAGTCCATTCCATTTCATTGCACATTCCATTCCATTACAGTCAACATTCCATTCCACGTTTCATTCCATTCCAATCCACATATCATTCCACATTCCTTTCCATTACATTCAACATTCCATTCCATTCCATTCCATTCCACGTTCGTTTCCACTTTCCATAAAATTCTCTTACACTTTCCATTCCACATTCCAGTCCATTCCATTCCACATTGCATTCCATTCCAATCCGCATTTCATTCCACATATCATTCCATTTGATTCCACATTACATTCCACATTCCATTCCACATTCCCTTCCACATTCCATTCCATTCCATTCCACATTCCCTTCCACATTCCATTCCATTCCATTCCACATTCCATTCCATTCCATTCCATTTGATTCCACTTTCCATTTCACATTCCATTCAATTCCATTCCACTTTCCATTCCTCATTCCATTACATTCCATTCCATGTTCCATTCCACAATCAATTCCACATTCCATTACACATTCCTTTCAGTTCCATTCCACATTGCATTCCACATTCCATGCCACGCTAAATTCCACGTTCCATTCCACGTTCCTTTCCACGTTACATTCCACTTTCCATTCCTTTCCATTTCACGTTCCATTTCACTTTCCTTGCATTCCATTCCATGTTCCATTCCACATTCAATTCCACGTACCATTTCAATCCGTTCCACGTTCCATTAAACGTTCCATTCCATTCCCTTCCACGTTCCATTCCACATTCCATTGCATTCCGTTCCAACTTCCATTCCACACTCCATTCCACATTCCATTCCATATTCCATTCCGTTCTATTCCACATTCTATTCCACATTCCATTCCACATGCCATTCCACATTCCATTACATTACATTCCTCATTCCATTCCACAGTTCATTCCATTCCATTCCACATTCCATTCCACATTCCCTCCACTTTCCATTCCACCTTCGTTTCCAAGTTCCATTCCACTTTCCATTCCACGTTGCCTTCCATTGCATTCCATGTTCCATTCCATTCCATTCCACGTTCCTTTTAATACCGTTTCACAGTACTTTCCACAATGCATTTCACATTCCATTCCCCATACCATTTCATTCCATTCCACATTCCATTCCATTCCATTCCACATTCCATTCCAGATTCTATTCCTATCCATTACACATTCCATTCCACATTCCATTCCACTTTCTATGCCACTTATCTTTTCACATTACAATCCACGTTCCATTCCGTTCCATTCCACTTTCCATTCCATGATCCATTCCACATTACACTCCACTTTCCATTCCATTCCTTTCCATGTTCCATTCCACGTTCCATTCCATTCCATTCCACGTTCCATTCCACATTCCATTCCACGTTCCATTTCACCTTTCATTCCACGTTCC
Source organism: Pongo abelii (assembly GCF_028885655.2). Taxonomy (NCBI): domain Eukaryota; kingdom Metazoa; phylum Chordata; class Mammalia; order Primates; family Hominidae; genus Pongo; species Pongo abelii. Next base: position 12,088,670 of record NC_071999.2, read on the forward strand.
ATTCCACGTTTCATTCCAAGTTCCATTCCACGTTCCATTCAATTCCATTCAACGTTCCATTCCAAATTCCATTCCATTCCATTACACTTTCCATTGTTCATTTCCATCCACACTCCATTAAACATTCCATTAAGTTACATTCGACATTCCATTACAGATTCCATTTCACATTCCATTCCACAGTCCGTGACACTCCATTCCACATTCCATTTCACATTCCATTGCACATTCCATTCCGTCCTATTCCACATCCGATTTCACATTCCTTTCAACATTTCATTGCACATTACATTCCACATTTCGTTCCACATTGCATTCCATTCCACTCCACGTTCCATTCCACATTCCATTCCACATTCCATTCCACTAAACGTTCCATTCCACATTCCATTCCACGTTCCTTTCCATTCCATTCCACGTTCCATTCCACATTCCATTACATTCCATTCGACGATGCATTCCACATTCCATTCCACATTCCATTCCACATTCCATTTCGTTCCTTAGCACGTTCCATTCCACATTCCATTCCACATTCCATTCCATTCTATTCTGCATGCCAACCCACATTCCATTCCACATTCCATTTAACACTCTATTCTACCTTCCAGTCCACATTCCATTCCATTCCATTCCACATTCCATTCCACATTACATTCCATTCCATTCCACACTGAATTCCACATTCCAATCCAAATTCCTTTAAACATTACCTTCCACATTCCCTTCCGCAATCCATTCCATTCCGTTCCTTTCCACATTCCATTCAACATTCCATTCCATTGAATTCCACATTCTATTCCACATTGCATTCCACAATCCATTCCTTTCCATTCCACATTCCATTAGACATTCCATTCCATTCTATTCCACATTCGTTTCCATTCCATTCCACATTGCTTTTCAAATTTCACTCCACTTTCCTTTCCTCATTGCATTCCATTCCACATTCCATTCCACATTCCATTCTATTCCATTTCACATTCCATTCCACATTCCATTCCGTTCCATTCCACATTACTTTCCACATTCCATTCCAGATTCCCTTCCAAATTCCATTCCATTCCATTCAACATTCAATTCCACATTCCATTCCATTCCGTTCCAAATTTCATTCCACATTCCATTCCATTCCAATCCACATTTCATTCCACATTCCATTCCACATTCCCTTCCACATTCCATTCCAGATTCCATTCTACTTTCCATTCCATTCCATTCCACATTCCATTCCACATTCAGTTCCACATTCCATTGCATTCCATTGCACATTTCATTCCACATTCCATTCCATTCCATTCCTCTTTGCATTCCACGTTCCATTCCACATTCCCTTCCAAATTGCATTCCTTTGCATTCCACATTCCATTCCATTCCATTCCACATTCCATTCCATTCCATTCCACATTCCATTCCACTTTCCATTCCTCATTCCCTTCCACATTCCATTCCTCATTCCCTTCCACATTACATTCCATTCCATTCCACATTCCATTCCACATTCACTTACACATTGCATACCATTCCATTCCACATTACATTCCACATTCCATTCCTCATTCCATTCCACATTCCATTCCATTCCATTCCACATTACGTTCCACATTCCATTCCACATTCCATTCCATTCCATTCCACATTCTATTGCACATTCCATTTCACATTCCTATGCACATTCCATTCCATTCCATTCCACATTCTATTCCACATTCCATTCCATTCCATTTTACATACCATTCCATTCTGTTCAACATTCCATTCCATTCCGCATTACATTCCACGTTCCATTCCGCGTTCCATTAAATTCCATAGAATTGCATTCCACATTCCATTTCATTCCATTCCACATTGCTTTCCAAGTTAAATTTAACATTCCATTGCACATTTCTTTCCACATTCCATTCCTTTCCATTCCACATTCCATTCTTCATTCCATTCAACATTCCATTCCATTCCACTCCACATTCCTTTCCATGTTCCATTACATTCCATTCCAAGTTCCATTCCATTCCATTCCACTTTCCATTCCACGTTCCATTCCACATTCCATTCCACATTCCATTCCAGATTCCATTCCGTTCCATTCTCTATTCCATTCCACATTCCTTTCTAGATTCAATTCCACATTCCATTCCACATTCCATTCCGCGTTCCTTTCCTAATTCCATTGGATTTCATTCAAAATTACATTCCACTTTCCATTCCACGTTCCATTCAATAGAATTCCACGTGCTATTGCATTCCATTACACATTCCCTTTCATTCTATTCCACGTTACATTCCACATTCCATTCCACGTTCCATTTCATTCCATTCCATTTTCCATTCCACATTCCATTCAACATTCCCCTTTGCATTCCATTTCGCATTCCGTTGCATTCCATTCCATTCCATTCCACTTTCGCTTCCATTCCAATCCACATTACTTTCCATTCCATTCCACGTTCCTTTCCATACCACAATCCATTGCATTCTCTTCCACATTCCATTCTACATTCCCTTCCTTTCAATTCCACATTCCCTTCCATTCCATTCCATACAATTCCACATTCTATTCCACGTTCCATTCCATTCCATTCCACATTCCATTCCACATTGCATTTCAAATTTCTTTCCACTTTCCATTTGACGTTCCATTCCATTCCATTCCATTCCATTCCACATTTCATTCTATTCCAATCCATATTCCATTCTATTCCATTGCACGTTGCATTCCATTCCATATTCCACTGCATTCCACCTCACATTTCATTCCATTCCACATTCCTTTCCACATTGCATTCCATTACACGTTGCATTACACATTCCATTACACATTCCATTACACATTCCATTACACGTTGCATTCCACTTTCCATTCCATTCCATTCTATTCCACATTCTAATTCTCACTCTATTCCACATTCCTTTCCACGTTCCATTCCATGTTCCATTCCATATTCCATTCTACGTTCCATTCAATTCCATTCCTTTCCACCTTCCATTCCATTCCATTCCGCATTCCACATTTCATTCCATTCCACATTCCATTCCAGTCCATTACATATTCCATTCCATTCATTTCCACATTCCATTACACTTTCCATTTAATTCCAGTCCTCATTCCGTTCCACATTCCAGTCCTTTGCACTCCACTTTCCATTCCACATTCCATTCCACCTTTCATTCCACATTCCTGTCCATTCCATTCCACATTCCATTAAATGTTCCATTCCACATTCCTTTACACATTCCCTGCCATTCCATTCCACTTTCCATTCCATTCCATTCCACATTCCATTGCATTCCATTCCACGTTGCAATCCATGTTCCTTTTTACATTCTATTCCAAGTTACTTTCAATGTCATTCCACATTTCATTTCACATTCTACTCCATTCCATTCCACTTTCCTTTCCACACTGCATTCCACATTCCATTCCACATTACATTCCCTTGCAGTCCACATTCCATTCCACATTCCATTCCAAATTCCATTCCATTCCACTCCACATTCCACTCAACATTCCATTCCACCTTCCATTCCATTGCATTCTGCATTCCTTTCCACATTCCATTCAACAATCCCTTCCACATTTCATTCCATTCCATTCCACATTCCATTCCACATTCCGTTGCATTCCATTCCACATTCCATTACATTCCACTCCACTTTCCATTCCACATACCATTCCATTCCTCTGCACATTGCATTCCACATTCCATTCCATTCCATTCCACATTACATTCCACTTTCCATTCCACATTCCATTCCACATTCCATTTCAATTTCCATTCCATTCCATTCCATTCCATTACACTTTGCATTCCATTACAATCCACATACCTTTCCATTCCATTCCACATTCCATTCCCTTCCACGTTCCATTCCTTTGCATTCCAAATTCCATTCCATTCTGTTCCGCATTCCATTGCATTCCATTGCGTTTTCCATTCCACATTTCATTTCATTCATTTCCACATTTCATTCCACGTTGCATTCCACGTTGCATTCCACATTGCATTCAATGTTCAATTCCACGTTCCATTCCACATTCCATTCCATTCCATTCCACATTCCACTACACATTCCATTCCCTTCCATTCCACTTTCCATTCCACATTCCTTCTCACATTCCATTCCACATTCCAATACATTCCATAACACATTCCATTCCACGTTCCATTCCACAATCCATTCCACCATCCATTCCATTCCATTCCACGATCCATTCCATTACATTAAACGTTCCATTTCATTCCATTCCACTTTCCACTCCACATTCCATTCCACATTCTATTTCACATTAGTTTCCACATTCCATTTCACTTTCCATTCCATTCCATTCCATTACACGTTGCATTGCATTACAATGCACCTTCCATTCCATCCCATTCCACGTTCCAATCCGTTCCACATTCCATTCCTTCCCGTTCCATATTTCATTCCATTCCGTTCCATATTCCATTCCATTGCATTCCACATTCCATTCCACATTTCACTCCATTCCATTCTATACCACATTCCATTAGATTCCATTCCACATTCCATTCCCTTCCCTTCCACATTCCATCCCACCTTCCATTCCACACTCTGTTCTAAGTTTCATTCCATTCCATTCCACATTCTATTACATTCATTTTCACATTCCATTAAACTACATTGCATTCCACATTCCATTCCATTCCATTCTGCATTGCATTCCATTCCATTCCATTATATTCCACATGCCATTCCATTCCATTCTATTCCGGTTTCCATTCCATTCCACTCCACATTCCATTCAAATACATTCCACATTCCTTTCCACATTCCATTCTACATTCTATTCCAAGTTGCATTCCACTTTCCTTTCCACATTCCATTCCATTCCATCCCACATTCCATTAATGTTCCATTCCATTCCATTCCACCTTCCATTCCACGTTCCATTGTACTTTCCATTCCACGTTACTTTCCACGATCCCACATTCCATTCCAATTCATTCCATATTCCATACAATTCCATTCCATTTCTTTCCACAATCCATTCCATTCCATCCCACATTCCATTACATGTTCCATTCCATTCCATTCCACCTTCCATTCCACATTCCATTGCACTTTCCATTCCACGTTACTTTCCACGTTCCCACATTCCATTCAAATCTATTCCATATTCCATACAATTCCAGTCCATTTCTTTCCACAATCCATTCTATTGCATTCCACTTTCCATTCCTCATTCCTTTCCACATTCCTTTACGTTCCATTCCACAATCCATTCCACTCTCCATTAAACATTCCATTCCACATTCTACTCTGTTACATTCCACATTCTATTCCACACTCCATTCCACAGTCGATTCCCCATTCCATTCCGTTCCATTACTGATTCCATTCCACATACTGTTCCGTTCCATTCCACATTCCTTTCTACATTCCATTCCATCCCATTCCACGTTCCATTCCATTTCATTCCACATTCCATTACACATTCTCTTTCAAATTCCTTTCCACATTCCATTCCACATTCTTTTCTATTCCATTCAACATGACATTCTGCAATCCATTTCACGTTTCATTCCACATTCCATTCCTTTCCATTCCACATTTCATTCCATTCCTCATTCCCTTCCACGTTCCATTCCATGTTTCACTCCACGTTCCATTCCATTCCATTCCTCTTTCCTTTCCATATTCCTTTCCATTCCATTCCACATTCCATTCCACATTACATTCCTTTCCATTCCACATTCCATTTCACATTCCATTCCATTCCATTCTACATTCCTTTCCACATTCCAATAAGCATTCCATTCCACATTCCATTCCATTCCATTCCTCATTCCATTCCACATTCCATTCCAGATTCCATTCCATTCCATTCCACATTTCCCGTTGCATTCCATTACTTTCCATATTCAATTCCACGTTCCATTCCAAATTCCATTCCATTCAATTCCACATTCCTTTACACTTTCCATTCCATTCCATTAGACATTCCATTTCACGTTCTATTCCATATTCCATTCCTTTCCATTCCACATTCCATTCCACTTTCCATTCCATTGCATTCCATATTCCACTCCACTTTCATTGCACATTCCATTCCATTCCTTTCCTGATTCCATTACACGTTCCTTTCCATAACATTTGACGTTCCATTCTAGGTTCCATTCCCCATTCCGTTCCACATTCCATTCCACATTCCATTTCACATTCCATTCCATTCCATCACACATTCTATTCTGCATTCCATTCCACATTCCTTTCCTTTTTATTCCACTTTCCATTCCACTTTGCATTCCATTTCATTCCACTTTCCATTCCACGTTCCATTCCACATTGCATTCCACTTTCCATTCCATTCCATTCCACTTTCCATTCCCTTTCCATTCCACATTCCACTCCGCATTCTGTTGTGTTCCCTTACACATTCCGTTTCAGATTCCATTCCATATTCCTTTGCACATTCCTTTCCATTCCATTCCCCTTTCCATTCCATTCCATTCCTCAATCCATTTCACATTCCATTCCCCGTACCATTCCATGTTCCATTCCATTCCATTCCACGTTCCTTTCCATTCCATTCCACATTCCATTTCATGCCGTTCCATGTTCCATTCCACATTACTTTTAGAATTACGTACCTTTCCACATTCCATTCCGTTCCATTACACATTCCATTCCATTCCATTCCACATTCCATTTCACATTCCATTCCATTCCATTCTACTGCACTTACCATTCCATTCCATTCCACATTCCATTCCATTCCATTCCATTTTCTATTGCACAATCCGTTCCACTTTCCATTCCGTTCCTTTCCACATTCCATTCCACATTCCATTTCATTCCATTGCAGATTCCATTCCGCAGTCTATTCATTCCATCCCACATTCCATTCCACAGTCCATTCCACATTCCATTACATTTCATTCCACGTTCCATTCAACATTTCATTACATTCATTTCCACATTCCATTCCTTTCCGTTTCACATTCCATTCCCCATTCCATTCCCCAAACCATTCCATTCCACATTCCATTAGACATTCCATTCCATTCCACATTCTATTCCACATTGCATTCCACATTCCATTCCACGTTCCATTCCACATTCCATTTCACATTGCATTCCACGTTTCATTCCATGCTCTTCCACATTCCATTCCATTCCATTCCACATTCTATTCCATTCAATTCAATTCCATTCCACATTCCATATCATTCCATTACATTCCACATTCCATTCCATTCCATTCACATTCAATTCCATTTCATTCCATTCCATTCCACATTCCATTACACATTACATTCCCTTCTATTCCACATTCCATTACATTCCATTCCACATTTCATTCCGCATTCCATTCCACGATCAATTCCACGTTGCATTCTATGTTCCATTCCATTACATTCCATATTCCACTACACCTTCCATTCCATTCCATTTCATATTCCATACCATTAAATTCCATTCCATTCCACATTCCATTCCACTCCACATTCCATTCCACATTCCATTCCATTCCATTCCACCTTCCATTCTGCATTCCCATTAAATTTCATTCCACATTCCATTCCATTCCATTCCACATTCCATAACTTTCCATTCCACATTCCCTTCCACATTCCACATTCTGCATTCCTTTCCACATTCCATTCCAATAGGTTCGACATTCTATTCCACATTCCATTCCATTCCATTCCTTATTCTATTCCACATTCCATTCCACATCCCATTCCACTTTCCACTCCATTTCGGTCCACATTCCATTCCACATCCAATTGCATTCTATTCCACATTGGATTTCCCATTCAAATCCTTTTCATTCCACATTCCATTCCATTCGAATCCACTTTCCATTCCACATTCCATTCGATTCTATTACACATTCTATTCCACAGGCCATTCCACTTTCCATTCCATTCCATTGAACATTCCCTTCCATTTTCCATTCCATTCCATTGCACATTGCATTCCAGAATCCATTCCTTTCAATTCCTCGTTCTATTCCACGATCCATTCCACATTCCATTCCACAATCCATTCCATTCCATTCCAGATTCCATTCCGTGTTCCATTCCACATTCCATTCAACATTCTACTCCACGTTCTATTCCATTGTATTCCACGTTCCATTCCAAATTACATTTCTCATTCCATTCACGTTCCATTCCACATTCCATTTCACGTTCCGTTCCAAGTTCCATTTCACGTTCCATTCCATTCCACATTCCATTGCATTCCATTCCATTCCACATTCCATAGTATTCCATAACATTCCACATTACATTCCTTTCCATTACACATTCCATTACTTTCCATTGCACGTTCCATTCCATTCCATTCCACAATCCATTCCATTCCATTCCAACTTCCATTTCATTCCGTTATGCATTCCATTCCATTTCATTCCATTCATTCCATTACATAGTATTCCATAGCATTCCACATTACTTTCCTTTCCATTACACATTCCATTACTTTACATTGCACGTACCATTCCATTCCATTCCACAATCCATTCCATTCCATTCCAACTTCCATTCCACTGTCCATTCCACATTCCATCATGTTTCATTCTATTCCATTGCATTCCATTTCACATTCCATTCCATTCCATTCCATTCCATTCCACCTTGCATTCCATTCCATTACATTCCATTCCACATTCCATTCCATTCCATTCCACATTCCATTCCATTGCATTCAACATTGCTTTCCATTCCATTTGACATTCCTTTCCACGTTCCATTCAACATTTCATTCAACGTTCCATTCCATTCTATTCCACATTCCATTCCACTTTCCATTGAATTGCATTCAACTTTGCATTCCATTCCATCAGACATTCCATTCCACGTTCCATTTTACATTTCATTCCACGTTCCATTCCGTTTCATTCCACGTTCCATTCCATTCCATTCCACATTCCAATCCACATTCCATTTCACCTTCCATTCCCTTCCATTCCACATTCGATTCCATTCCTTTCCACATTCCATTCCTTTCCACATTCCATTCCACATTCCATTCCACTTTCCATTCCATTCCATTCCACGTTCCAATACACGTTCCATTACATTCTCCATTCCATTCCACTCCTCGTTCCATTGCACGTTCCATTCCATGTTCCATTCCATTCCATTCCACGGTCCATTCCACAATCTATTCCTTTCCATTCAACGTTGAATTCCAATCCATTCCACTTTCCATTCCACATTCCATTCAACATTCCTTTCCATTCCACTTTCCTTTCCACTTTCCATTTTATATTCCATTCCGCATTCCATTCCATTCCATTCCACATTCCATTCCACTTTGCGTTGCATTGTATTCAACATTGCATTCCATTCCATCCGACATTGCATTCCACGTTCCATTCTACATTTCATTCCACGTTCCATTCCATTTCATTTCACGTTCCATTCCATTCCATTCGACATTCCAATCCACATTCCATTTCACCTTCCATTCCCTTCCATTCCACATTCCATTCCATTCCTTTCCACATTCCAATCCTTTCCAATTTCCAGTCCACATTCCATTCAACGTTACATTCCATTCCATTCCACTTTCAATTCCGTATTGCATTCCATGTTCCATTCCATTCCATTCCACATTCCGCTTCACATTCTATTCCATTCCATTTCACATTACATTCCACATTTCCTTTACAAATTCCAATCCACTTTCCATTCTGTTCCATTCCACATTCGATTCCACTCTCCACTCCACATTCCGTTCCACATTCCATTCCATTCCATTTCACATTCCATTCCACAAATCCATTACAAATTCCATTCCACTTTCCTTTCCGTTCCATTCCACATTCAATTCCACTCTCCGCTCCACATTCCGTTCCACATTCCATTCCGTTCCGTTCCAAATTCCATTCCACATTCGATTCCACATTTCATTCCAAATTGCATTCCATTCCATTCCACATTCCATTCCATTCCACACCACATTGTATTCCACGTTGTGTTCCACGTTCCATTTCATGTTCCGATCCACGTTCCATTCCTTTCCATTACACTTTCCATTCCTTTTTCTATTCCATTCCGTTCCAGTTTCCTTTCCAAGTTCCATTCCACATTCCATTGCATACTACTTCCGTTCCATTACACATTCCATTCCACATTTCATTCCAGATTACTTTCCATTCAATACCACATTTCATTCCACATTCCATTCCATCACATTCCACATTCCATTCTACGTTCCATTCCACATTCTATTCCATTCCATTTTACATTCCATTACACGTTTTATTCCATTCCATTTGACATTACTTTCCACGTTCCATTCCACATTCCTTTCCACATTCTATTCCACGTTACATTCCATGTTTAATTCCATTCTATTCCACATTACATTCCACATTCCATTCCATTACATAATAGGTTCAATTCCCTTACACTCCACGTTCCATTCCACGTTCCTTTCCACGTTCCATTCCACATTCCATTACAATCATTCCATATTCTATACCATTCCCTTCAATTCGACAGTCCACTCAGCATTCTATTCCACATTCGTATTCACATTCCATTCCACATTCCATTCCATTCCATTCCACATGCCATTCCATTCCACGTTCCCTTCCCCGATGCATTCCACATTCCACTCCACTTTCCATGCCACGTTCCACTCCACTTTCCATTCGATTCCATTCCACGTTACATTCCACATTCCATTCCATTCCATTCCACTTTACATTCCTCATTCCATTCCTCATTACATTCGACATTGCATTCCTTTCCATTCCACATTACATTCCATATTCCATTCCACATTCCATTCCACTCCAATCCACATTCTATTCCACATTCCACTCCACATTCCATTCCAGATTTCATTGCATACCATTCCACATTCCATTCCATTCCACTCCACATTCCATTAGACATTTCATTCCATTCCATTCCACATTCCATTGCACATTTCATTCCACCTTCCATTCCATTCCATTCCACCTTCCCTTCCATTCCACTCCATTCCACCTTCCCTTCCATTCCATTCCACATTCCATTCTAAATTCCATTACGTTACCTTACACATTCCATTCCACATTTCACTCCACAATCCATTCCACATTCCATTCCACATTCCAACCACATTGCCTTCTTTTCCATTCCTCATTCCATTCCAAATTTCATTCCATTATATTCCACTTTCCATTTCATTACTTTCCACCTTCTTTCCACGTTCCATTCCACGTTCAATTTCACGTTTCTTTCCACGTTCCATTCCACATTCCAATGCATTCCATTCCATATTCCATACCATTCCATTCAATTCCATTCCACAATCCACTCCATTCCATTGCACTTTCCATTCCACATTGCATTCCACATTCAGTTACGTTACATTCCGCATTCCATTCCACACTCCTTTCCACATTCAATTCCACGTTTCCTTCCTTCCCATTACACATTTGATTCCACACTCCATTCCACATGCTGTTCCACATTCCATTCCGTTCCTTTCCACATTCCATTCCACATTCCATTCCTTTCCAGTCCATATTCCTTTGCATTCCATTCCACATTCCTTTCCACATTCCAATCCTTTCCATTCCACATTCCATTCCATTCAACATAACTTTCCACATTATATTCCACATTCCTAACCACATTCCATTCCATTCCATTCCACATTGTATTCCACATTCTACTCCACATTCCATTCCACATTCCATTCCTTTCCATTTCATGTTCCCTTCCACATTCCATTCCACATTCCATTCCAGAATCCATTCCACATTCCATTCCACATTCCTTTCCATTCCATTCAACATTCCATTCAGCAATACATTCCACATTCCATTTCACATACCATTCCACCTTCCAATCCATTCCATTCTACATTTCATTCCATTCCACGTTCCCTTCCACGATCCATTCCACGTTCCACTCCATGTTAAATTCCATTCCATTCCACATTCCATTCCACATCCCATTCCATTCCACTTTCCATTCAATATTCAATTTCTGATGACATTCCGCATTACATTCCCTTCCATTCCACATTGTATTCCACATTCTGTTCCACATTCCACTCAACATTCCAGTCCACATTCCATTCCATTCCATTCCACATTCCATTCTATTGCATTCCATTCTATTCCACATTCCATTCCATTATATTCTATTCCACATTCCATTCCATTGCATTGCATTCTATTCCACATTCCATTCCATTACATTCTATTCCACATTCCATTCCATTCTATCCCACATTGCATTCCATTCCATTCCACATTCCTTTCCATTCCATTCCGCATTTCATTCCATTCCATTCCGCATTCCATTCCATTCCATTCCGCTCCAATCCATTGCACCTTGCATTCCATTCCATTCCATTCCGCATTCCATTCCATTTCATAACGTTCCAATCCATTCCACATTGCATTCCATTCCATTCCATTCCACTTTCAATTCCATTCCATTCCACATTCCCTTCCATTCGATTCCATTCCGTTTCACATTCAATTCCACATTTCATTCCAGATTCAATTCCACATTCCAAACACATACCATTCCATTCCATTCCTCAATGCATTCCAAATTCCATTCCATTCCTTTAAACATTCCATTCCACATTCCATTCCATTCCATTCCATATTCTATTCCACATTCCATTCCATTCGTTTTCACATTGCATTCCACGTTCCATTCCACGATTCATTCCTCCTTCCGTTCCATTCCATTCCACGATCCATTCCATTTCATTTTTCATTCCATTTCATTCCATTCCACTTTCCATTCCACGATCCATTTCACTTTCCATTCCATTCCATTACACATTCCATTCCATTCCAATCTGCATTCCATTCCACTTTCCAATCCGTTTCACAATCCATTCCATTCCATTCCACATTCCATTCCATTCCATTCCACATTCCATTCTATTCCAATCCACATTCCATTCCAGTAGATTACACATTCCATTACAGATTGCATTCCATTGCATTCTATTAAACATTCCATTCCATTCCATTCCAGCTTCCTTTCCACTCCATTCCAAATTCCATTCCATTCCATTCCACATTCCATTCCATCTAATTTCACATTTCATTCCATTACAATGCATTCCACATTCTATTCTATTCGATTCCGCATTCCATTCAATTCGTTTTGACATTCCATTACATTCCGTTCCATTACAGATTCCGTTCCATTCCATTCAACATTCCATGCCATTCCATGCCACATTCCATTCCATTCCATTCTATTCAAGATTCCATTCCATTGCGTTCCACATTCCATTCCATTCCATTCCACAGTCCATTCCACATTCCATTCCACATTCCTTTCCACTTTGCATTCCATCCAATTCAACATTCCACTCCATTCCATTCCACATTCCCTTCCATTCCATTTCACATTCCATTCCATTACATGGCTTTCCCCATTCCATTTCATTCCATTCTGCTTTCCATTTCTTTCGATTCACTTCTCTTCCACGTTCCATTCCATTCCATTCTAATCCACATTCCATTCCAATCCATTCCAAATTCCATTCAGCTACATTCCACATTTCTTTCCAAATTCCATTCCAAATTCCTTTCCACATTCCATTCCACATTCCTTTCCAGATTCTATTTCATTGCATCCCACAGTCCATTCCACATTCCATTCCATTCCTTCCCATTGCATTCCACATTACATTTCAAAATAAATTCCATTGCACTCCACATTTCGTTCTATTTTCCATTCCCCTATACATTCCACTTCCCATTTCACCTTCCATTCAACGTTCCATTCCACATTCCATTCCATTCCATTCCACATTCCATTCCATTCCACAATCCATTCCACATTCCATTCCATTCCATTCCACCTTCCATTCCATTCCACAATCCATTCCACATACCATTCCATTCCACAATCCATTCCACATTCCATTCCATTCCATTCCACATTCCATTCCATTCAATTCCACATTCCATTCCATTCCATTCCATATTCCATTCCATTCCATTCCACATTGCTTTCCACTTTCCATTGTATTTCATTTGGCATTCCATTCCATTCCATTCCATATTCCTTTCCACTTTCAATTCCATTTCATTCGGCATTCCATTCCATTCCATTCCAAATTCTGTTCCATTTCATTCGGAATTCCATAGCATTCCATTCCACATTCCATTGTATTTCTTTCCGCATTCCATTCCATTTAATTTGGCATTCCATTGCATTGCATACCACATCCCATTCCATTCCTTTCCACATTCCATTCCATTCCTTTCCATTCCACGTTCCATTCTATTCCATTCCACATTCCATTCCATTCCATTAAATATTCCATTCTATTTCACACGGCATTCATTTACATTCCATTCCACATTCCACTCCACATTCCATTCCATTCCATTGCACATTCATATCCATTCCATTCCACATTCCATTCAATTCCATTCCACATTCTATTTCATTCCATTGCATTCAATAGTACATTCCATTCCATTCCATTAAGCCTTCCATTCCATTCAATTCCACATTCCATTCCACTTTCCATTTCATTCCATTCCACATTCCGTTTCATTCCATTCCACATTCCATTTCATTCCATTCCAAATTCCACTCCATTCCATTCCATTCCACATTGCATTCCAATCCATTCCACATTCCATTCCATTCCATTCCACATTCCATTCCACTTTCCATTCCATTCAATTCCACATTCCATTCCATTCCTTTCCACATTCCTTTCCATTCCATTCCCCATTCCTTTCCACATTCCATTCCATTTCATTTGGTATCCCATTCCATTCCATCCTACATTCCATTGCATTTCATTCGGAATTCCATTGCATTCCATCCCACATTCCATTGCATTTCATTCGGAATTCCATTGCATTCCATCCCACATTCCATTCTATTCCATTCCACTTTCCATTCCATTTAATTGGATATTCCATTGCTTTGCATTCCACACTCCATTTCTTTCCGTTCCACATTCCATTCCATTCCATTCCATTCCATTCCGCTTTCCATTCCGTTCCATTCCACATTGCTTTTCCTTCCATTCCATTCCATATCCTATTACACATTCCATTCCTTTCCACGTTCCTTTCAATATTCCACTCCACATACCATTCCATGTTCCATTCCACATTCCATTCAATTCCATTCCATTCCATATTGCATTCCATTTCATTCAAAATTCCATTACTTTCCACTCCATTCCATTCCACATTCCACTGCACATTCAATTCCATTCCATTCCACATTCCATTCAACATTATATTACATTTCATTCCACCTTCCTTGCCATTCCTTTGCATTTCACATTCCATTCCTTTCCATTCCACATTGCATTCCACATTGCATTCCACATTCCATTCCACATTCTATTCCACAATCAACTGAAAATTCCATTCCACATTCCATTCCTTTCCTTTCCACATTCCATTCCACATTCCATTTTATTATATTCCTTTCCGCATTGAATTCCAATCCATCACAGTTTCCACTCCATTCCATTCCATTCCATTCCATTATTTTCCACATTATATTCCAAAATCCATTCCATTCCATTCCACTTTCCATTCATGTTTCCATTCCACCTTCCTTTCCACTTTCCATTCCACGTTCCATTCAACGATCCATTCCACGTTTCCATTCACTGTTCTATTCCATTCCATTCCACATTCCATTCCACATTCCATTATATTCCATTCCTCGTTCCACTCCATTCCATTCCACATTCCATTCCATTCCATTTTACATTCCACTCCATTCTATTCCACATCCCACTCAATTCCTTTCCGCATTCCACTCCATTCCATTCTTTTCCACATTCCATTCCAATGCATTCCATATTAAATTCCATTCCATTTCACATCCCATTCCATTCCAATCCACATTCCATTCCATATCCCTTTACCATCCACTCCACATTCCATTCCATTCCACGCCATTAGACATTGCATTCCATGTTCAATTCCACTTTTCTTTCCACATTCCACTCCATTCTGTTCCACATTCCACTTAATTCCTTTCCATATTCCACTCCATTCCATTCCTTTCATCATTTCATTCCACTCCATTCCACTTTCCATTCCATTCCATTTCACATTAAATTTCATTCCAATCCACATTCCCTTCCATATTCCATTCCATTCCATTCCGCATTACATTCCATTCCATATCATTCCACTTTGCATTCCACATTCCATTCCACGTTTCATTCCATGTTCCATTCCATATTCCATTGCATTCCCTTCCACGCTCCATTCCACAATCCATTCCACATTCCATTACATTCCATTCCACATAGCATTCCACAATCCATTCCATTCCATTCCATTCCACATTCGACTCAATTCCATTCCACTTTTCAATTCAGATTCCATTCCACATTTCCTTCCGCATTCCATTCCATTCTATTCCAACATCCACTTCATTCCTTTGCATTCCAAGTTCCATTCCATTCCATTCCACATTCCATTTCAATCCTTTTCGAACTCCATTCCATTCCATTCAATTCCATTCCACATTCCATTCTCCATTCCTTTCCATTCCTTTCCATACCACATTGCATTGCATTACAAGCACATTTCATTCCGTGTTCCATTCACCCTTCCATTCCACGTTCCAGTCCATTCTTGTCCACATGCCATTCCAAATTTCATTCCAATCCATTCCACTTTGAATTCCACATAACTTTCCATTCCATTCCTTTCCACATTCCATTCCATTCCATTCCACGTTCCACTGCATTGCATTCCACTTTCCATTCCATTCCATTCCACATTCCATTTCACTCTATTTCACATGCCATTACATTCGATTCCATTCCATTCCACGTTCCATTTCATTCCATTCCACATTCCATTCCATTGCATTCCATTTTGCATTCCATTCCATTCCATTCCATTTTCTGTTCTACATTCCATTACTTTCCACGTTCCTTTCCACATTCCATTCCTAATACCATTCCACGTTCCATTCCACATTCCATTGCACATTCCATTCCACATTCCATTCCATTCCATTCCATATTGAATTCCACTGCATTCCACGTTGCATTCCATTCCTTTCCACATTCCATTCTATCCCATTCCACATTCCATTCCATTCCAATCCATTTCATTCCACATTCCATTCCACATTCCTTTCCATTTCATTCCACATTGCATTCCCCATTGCATTACGTTTCATTCCACATTCCTTTCCATTCCATTCCATTCCAAATTCCATTCCATTCCATTACACGTTGCATTCCACATTCCATTCCACATTCCATTCCACATTCTCATCCACATTCCATTCTAAATTCCTTTTCACATTCCATTCAATTTCATTCCAGATTGCATTCCACATTCCATTCCATTATATTGCATTACACATTCCATTCCATTCCATCGCACCTTCCAATCCATTCCAATCCATTCCATTCCATTCCATTCCTTTCCACATTGTATTCCAAAGTCCATTCCATTCCATTCCACCTTCCATTCCATATTCCATTCCTTTCCATTGCACATTCCATTCCATTCCACATCCTTCCACTTTGCAGTCCACATTCCGTTCCACGTTTCATTCCATGTTCCATTGCATATTCCATTGCATTCCCTTCCATGCTCCATTCCACAATCCATTCCACGTTCCATTACTTTCCATTCCACATAGCATTCCACAATCCATTCCATTCCATTCCATTCTGCATTCGACTCAATTCCATTCCACATTACAATCCACATTCCATTCCACATATCCTTCCGCATTCCATTCCATTCTATTCCACCATCCACTTCATTCCTTTGCATTCCAAGTTCTATTCCATTCCATTCCACATTCCATTTCAATCCTTTTCAAACTCCATTCCATTCCATTCAATTCCATTCCACGTTCCATTCCACATTCCATTCCATTCCTTTCTATACCACATTGCATTCCATTCCAAGCACATTACATTCCACGTTCCATTCAACCTTCCATTCCACTTTCCAGTCGATTCTGATCCACATTCCATTCCAAATTTCATTCCATGCCATTCCACTTTGAATTCCACTTAACATTCTATTCCATTCCTTTCCACATTCCATTCCATTCCACATTCCACTGCATTGCATTCCACTTTCCATTCCACATTCCATTTCACTCTATTTCACATTCCATTACATTCGATTCCATTCCATTCCATGTTCCATTTCATTCCATTCCCCTTTGCATTCCATTGCATTCCATTTTGCTTTCCATTCCATTCCATTCCATTTTCCATTCTACATTCCATTACTTTCCACGTTCGTTTCCACATTCCATTCCTAATACCATTCCACGTTCATTCCACATTCCATTGCACATTCCATTCCATTCCATTCCATATTGCATTCCACTGCATTCCACATTGCATTCCATTCCTTACCACATTCCATTCTATTCCATTCCACATTCCATTCCATTCCAATCCATTCCATTCCATTCCATTACTTTCCAAATTGTATTCCAAAGTCATTCCATTCCATTCCACATTCCATTCCATATTCCATTCAATCCATTGCACATTCCATTCCATTGTTTCCTCGTTCCTCTCCACATTCCACTCCATTCCATTTCACATTCCATTCCTTTCCATTCTACGTTGCATTCCACTTTCCTTTCCATTCTATTTCACACTTCTTTTCATTCCATTAAATTCCACATTCCGTTCTATTCCATTCCAAGTTCCATTCCATTCCATTTCACATTCCATGCCATTCTATTGCATATTCCATTCCACATTCCATTCCATTCCATTCCACATTCCATTCCATTCCGTTGAACATTCCACTGCAACCCATTCAAAATTCCATTCCACTTTCCATTCCACTCCATTCCTTTCCATATTCTGTTCCCCATTCCCTTCCATTCCATTCCTCATTCCATTCGTCTCCATTCCACATTCCATTCCCTTCCATTCCCTTCCATATTCCATTACATTCCATTCAAAATTCCATTCCATACCAGATTCCATTCCATTCCATTCCACTTTCCATTCCACATTGCGTTCCACATTACATTCCGTATTTGATTCCATTTCATTACACATTGAATTCCACATTCCATTCCACATTCCATTACATTCCATTCCACATTACATTCTCCATTCCTCTCAACATTCCATTCCACATTCCATTCCACATTACGTTGCATTCCATTCCACATTCCGTTCCCTTCCCTTCCACATTCCATTTCATTATATTCCACATTCCATTGTACATTAATTTCCACTTTCCATTCCTTTCCATTCCACATTCCATTCCATTCCATTCCACTTTGGATTCCACATTCCATTCCGTTCCGTAACACATTCCAATCCACTTTTCATTCCACAATCCACTCCACATTCCATTCCACATTCCAACCACATTCCTGTCCATTCCATTCCTCATTCCTTTCCACATTCTATTCCATTCCACTTTCCATTCAACGTTCCATTCCATTCTATTCCACGTTCCATTCCACATTCCATTTCACATTTCATTCCACGTTCCATTCCACATTCCATACCACGTTCAAATCCACGTTCATTTCCACGTTCCATTCCATGTTCCGTTGCACTCGATTCCACATTAGATTCCACATTCCATTCCGTTCCATTATATTCCTTTCCATTCCATTCCACATTCCATTCCATTCCATTCCACATTCCATTCTATTGCATTCCACATTCCATTCCATTCCATTGCACATTCCATTTTATTCCACTGCACATTCCATTCCATTCCATTCCATTCCATTCCATACCTCATTCCATACCATTCCATTGCATTCCTCATACCATTCCTTTGCATTACACATTCCATTCCTTTACATTCCACGATCCATTTCATTTCATTCCACTTTCAATTCCATTCCATTCCACATTCAATTACACTTTCCATTCCACATTCCATTACTTGTTCCATTCCACTTTCCATTCCACGTTTCATTGCATTCCATTCCACATTCCATTCCATTCCTTTCCACAATCCATTCCACATTCTTTTCCATTATATACCACATTCCATTCCATATTCCATTCAATTCCATTCCACATGCCGTTCCATTCCATTCCACTTACCATTCCATTACATTCCATATTCCATTCCATTCCATTCCACATTCCATTCAATTCCTTTCCATTCCATTTCACATTCCATTCGATTCCATTTCACATTCTATTCCTCTCTATTCCACATTCAATTCCATTCCATTCAACATTCCATTCTACTTTCCTTTCCATTCAACTCCACCTTCCATTCCACATTCATTTCCATTCCATTCCATTCCACATTCCATTCCTTTCCATTCCACATTCCATTTTATTCCATTCCACATTGCATTCCATTCAACTTCACATTCCATTTCGTTACCTGCATTCCATGTTCCATTCCATTCCTTTTCACATTCCATTACATTACTTTGCATTCCAAATTCCATTCCATTCCATTCCGCATTCCATTCCATTGCATTCTATTCCACATTTCATTCCAATCCTTTCCGCTTTCCTTTCCACATTCCATTCCACATTCCATTCCACATTACATTCCGTTCCATTCTACATTCCATTCCACCTTCTGTTACATATCCCATTACATTCCATTCCATATTCCATTTCATTACTTTCCACATTCCTATGCACACTCTATTACATTCCATTCCACATTTCATTCCACATTCCATTCCATTCCATTCCACAATCCATTACCTGTTCCATTCCATTCCATTACATGTTCCTTTCCATGTTCCATTCCACGTTTCATTCCACATTTCAATCCACATTCCATTTCCCATTCTCTTCCATTCCATTTCACATTCCACTCCATATTCCCCTCCATTCTATTCCACATTCAATTCCACATTCCATTCCACAATCCATTCCACACTGCATTCCATTCCATCCCACATTCCATTCCACGTTCAATTCCACATTCAATTCCATTATATTTTACATTCCATTCCATTTCACATTCCATTCGACATTGCACTCCTTTCCATTCCACTCTCCATTCCACATTCCATTCAACATTCCATTTCGCATTCCATTCCACGTTCCATTCCACACTCCATTTCATATTCCATTCCACATTCCATTCTTTTCCATTCCACATTCCTTTCCACATTACATTCCCCATTCCATTCCATTCCATGACAAATTCCATCCACATTCCATTCTATTCAATTTCACATGCCATTCCATTCCATTCCAGATTCCTTTCCACATTACATTCCACATTTCATTCCACATTCCGTTCCACATTCCATTCCACATCCCATTCCATTCCATTCCACATTCCATTTCACATTCCATTCCATGTTCCATTCTACATTCCATTCCAAGGTGCATTCAGTTAAATTCCACGATCCATTCAACATTACATTCCATTCCATTCCACTTTCCTTTCCTCATTATGTTCTACATTCCATTCCATTCCATTCCACATTCCATTACATTCCATTGCACATTCCATTACACGTTAGTTTCCATTCTATTCCACGTTCCATTCCAAGTTCCATTCCACATTCCCAATCAAACTCCATTTCACATTCCATTACTTTCTATATCACATTGCATTCCACATTCCACTCCATTCCATTCCACTTTACATTCCACATTCCATTCCACGATCCATTCCTCATTCCATTGCATTCCATCCCATATTCCACTCCACGTTCCATTCCACTCCATTCCACGTTCAATTCCACTTTCAATTCCATTATATTTGACATTATATTCCACGTTCCATTCAATGTTCCTTTTCACATTCCATTCCGTTCCGTTGCACATTCCATTCCACACTCCGTTCCACATTCCATTCCACATTCCATTTCGTTCCATTCCATATTCCGTTCCGCATTCCATTCCACATTCCATTCCACATTCCATTAAATTGCATTACACATTCCATTCCATTCCATTCCACATTCTATTTCATGTTCAATTCAAAGTTAGATTCCAACTTCCATTCAATAACATTCCACGATCCATTCCGCATTCCATTCCAGTCCATTCCACTTTCCTTTCAATATTCCATTCCCCAATCCATTCCACATTACATTCCCTTCCATTCCACATTCCATTCCACGTTCTGCTCCACATTCCATTCCATTTCGTACCACATTCCATTGCATTCCATTCCACATTCCTTTCCACATTCCTTTCCATTCCATTCCACATTTCATTTCACATTCCATTCCACCTTCCATTACACGTTCCATTCCGTTCCATTCCACGTTCCATTCCTTTCCATTCCACATTCCTTTACACATTCCATTCCGCATTCCATTCCAGTTTTCTTTCCACGTTCCATTCCAAACTCCATTCCACATTCCATTCCAGATTCCATTCCGTTCCATTCCACATTTCTTTCCACATTCCATTCCATTTCATTCCACATTCTGTTATACATTCCATTTCATTCCATTTCACATTCCATTTCATTCCATTTCACATTCCATTTCATTCCATTTCACATTCCATTCCTTTCCATTCCAGATTCCTTTCCACATTCCATTTCATTCCACTCCACATTCCTTTTCATATTCCATTCCGGTCCATTCCACATTCCTTTCCACTTTCCATTCCACATTCCATTCCATTATATTCCACATTGCATTCCAAATCCCATTCCATTTCATTACACATTCCATTCCATTATATTCCACATTGCATTCCAAAACCCATTCCATTTCATTACACATTTCATTCCATTCCATTCCACATTCTCTTCCATGTTCCATTCCACTTTCCATTCCACGTTCCATTCCACGTTGCATTCCATTCCATTCCACGTTCCATTCCATGTTACATTCCATTCCATTCCACGTTCTGTTCCATTCACTTCCACGTTCCATTCCACATTGCAGTTCACTTTCCATTCCACATTGCATTTCACATTCTATTCCACATTCCATTCCACATTCCTTTCCACTCCATTCCACGTTCCATCCCACGTAAATTTCCATATTCCATTCCACGTTCCATTCCATTCCATTCCCCGTTCCATTCCACGTTCCATTCCACATTCTATTCCACATTCCATTGCATTCCTTTCCATTCCATTCCACGTTAAATTCTACGATCCATTCCATTCCAATCCACGTACCATTCCATTCCATTCCAATCCACTTTCCATTCCATTCTGTTCGACATTTCTTTCCAAATTCCGTTTCACATTCCATTCCACATACCATTTCATATACCATTGCATTCCCTTCCATATTTCATTCCACATTCCTACCACATTCCATTTCTTTCCATTACACATTCCATTCCATTCCATTCAACATTCCATTCCACATTCCATTCCTTTGCATTCCACATTACATTCCACATTCCATTTCATATTCCATTTCATTCCTTTCCACGTTCCATTTCACATTCCATTCCACATTCCATTTTACATTCCATTCCATTCCATTCCATTCCATTCCATTCCACATTCCATTATACATGCCATTTAACATTCCTTTCCATTCCATTACACATTCCATTCCACGTCCCATTCCATTCCATTCCACTTTCCATTCCACGTTCCATTCCACATTCCATTCCACTTTCCATTCCATTCCATTGCAATTTCCATTGCACGTTCTATTCCGCATTCCACTCCACATTCCATTGCGTTACATTCCACATTCCGTTCCAGATTCCATTCCATATTCCCTTGCACATTCCGTTCCATTCCATTCCTCTTTCCATTGCACATTCCATTCGATTCCATTCCAGATTCCATTCCACATTCCATTCCACGTTCCATGCCATGTTCCATTCCACGTTCGATTCCATTCCACTCCACGTTCCATTCCATTCCATTCCACTTTCCAGTTCATGCCGTTCCACTTTCCATTCCACATTCCATTTAGAATTCCATTCCATTCCACACTCTATTCCATTCCATTACACATTCCATTCCATTCAATTCCACTTTCCATTCCACATTCCGTTCCATTCCTTTCTACTCCACTTTTCATTCCATTCCATATTCCCTTCCATTCCATTGCACATTCCAATGCACATTGCGTTCCACATTCTATTCTGTTCCTTTCCGTATTCCATTCCACACTCCATTCCACATTCCATTCCATTCCATTAAGCATTCCATTCCACATATCATTCCATTCCATTCCACATTCCATTCCATTCTATTCGAATTTCCATTCCACTTTCCATTCCACGTTCCATTCCACGTTCAAATCCAGTTTCCTTTCCATTCAATTTCACATTCCATTCCGTTCCATTACACATTTCTTTCCACATTCCATTCCACATTCCATTACACGTTCCGTTTCACATTCCATTCGGCATTTCATTCCATTCCATTCCCCTTTACTTTCCATTCCATTCCACATCCCATTCCATATTGTGTTCCATTCCTTTCCACATTCCATTCCACATTCCTTTCCACATTCCATTCCAATCCATTGCACTTTCCATTTCACGTTGCATTCCACGTCCCATTGCATTACATTACACGTAAATTTCCACATTGAATTCCATTCATTTCACGTTCCATTCCACAATCCACTCCATTCCATTCCAGATTCCATTTTACATTCCATTCCACATTCCATTCCACACTCCATTCCACATTCCATTCAACATTCCATTCCGTTCCATTCCACATTCCTTTCCATATTCCATTCCACGTTCCATTCCACAATCCATTCCATTCCATGTTCCATTCAACATTCGATTGCATTTCATTCCACATTCCATTCCATTCCATTCCACGTTACGTTGCACTTTCGTGTCCACATTCCTTTTCAGGTTCCATTCCATTCCATTTTACATTCCATTCCATTCCAATCCACATTCCATTCCATTCTATTCCACATTCTATTCTCTTCCCATTCCTTTCCGTTCCATTACACATTCCATTCCTTTACATTCCACATTGCATTCCACATTCCATTCCTCATTCCATTTCATTCCACATTCCATTCCATATTCCTTTCCACATTCCATTCCAATCCATTGCACATTCCATTTCATGTTGCATTCCACGTCCCATTGCATTCCATTACACGTATATTTCCACATTGAATTCCATTCATTTCAGGTTCCATTCCACAATCCAGTCCATTCCATTCCAGATTCCATTTTACTTTCCATTCCACATTCCATTCCAGATTTCATTACACACTCCATTCCACATTCCATTCAACATTCCATTCCGTTCCATTCCACATTCCTTTCCATATACCATTCCACGTTCCTTTCCACATTCCATTCCATTCCACGTTCCATTCAACGTTCATTTGCATTCCTTTCCACGTTCCATTTCAGGTTCCATTCCATTCCATTTCACATTCCATTCCATTCCAATCCACATTGCATTCCATTCTATTCCACGTTCCATTCTGCTTCACATTCCATTCCGTTCCATTAAACATTCCATTCCATTCCATTACACATTGCATTCCACATTCCACTCCTCATTCCATTCCATTCCATTCCACATTCCATTCCATATTGCATTCCACATTCCATAGTACTTTCCATTACTTTCCATTGCCCATTCCATTCCACATTCCATTCCACATTCCATTCCAGTGCTTTCCACATTCCATTCCACATTCCATTCCATTCCATTGCATTCCACGTTCGATTCCACATTCCATTCCATTTCATTCCGCATTCATTTCCACATTCCACTCGATTCCATTTCCCATTCCATTCCATTCCATTCCACTCCATTCCATGCCATTCATTCCTGTCCATTCCATTGCAATTCTTTGCATTCTCTTCCTCATTCCATTCCACATTCCATTCCGCATGCAATTCCACTCCATTTCACATTCCATTAAATTCCTTTCCATTCCGTTCCGCATTCCATTCCCATTCCATTTCACATTCCATTCCACGTTCCATTCCACGTTCCATTCTACATTCCATTGCATTCCATTCCACATTCCGTTCTCTTCCATTCCATATTACATTCCGTTCCATTCCATTGCATTCCTCATTTCATTATGCAATCCATTCCATTCCATTCCACATTCCATTCCATTCCATTCCATTCCACTCCATTCCATTCCATTCCGCATTTCATTCGATTCCATTCCACATTCCATTCCATTCAATGCCACATTCCTTTCCATTCCATTACAATCCATTCCACATTCCACTGGATTCCATTCCACATTCCATTCCATTCCATTCAATAACGTATTCCATTCCATTCCATTCCACATTCCATTCCATTCCATTCCACGTTCCATTCCACATTCCATTCCACGTTCCATTCCACATTCCATTCCACATTCCACTTCATTCCACTCCACGTTCCATTTCATTCAATTCCAAATTCCATTCGATTCCATTCAACGTTTCGTTCCACATTCCATTTCATTCCATTCTGCGTTCCCCTGGATTCTATTCCACTTTCCATTCCACTCCATTTCAAATTCCATTTTATTCCATTCTATTCCATTCCATTCCACATTCCATTCCATTCCATTCCGAATTCCTTTCCATTCCACTCAATTCCCTTCCGCATAACATTCCATTACATTCCATTCCTTTCTACTCCGTTCCATTCCATTTCACATTCCATTCGATTCCATTCCACTTTCTGTTCCGTTCAAAGCCACATTCCTTTCCATTCCATTACAATCCATTCCACATTCCATTGGATTCCATTCCACATTCCATTCCATTCAATACCACATTCCATTCCATTGCATTACACATTCCATTCCATTCCATTTCACGTTCCATTCCACATTCCATTCCACATTCCACTTCATTCCACTCCATGTTCCATTTCATTCAATTCCAAGTTCCATTCGATTCCATTCACCGTTTCATTCCACATTCCATTTAATTCCATTCCACATTCCATTGGATTCCATTCCACTTTCCATTCCACTCCATTTCAAATTCCATTTCATTCCATTCTATTCCATTCCATTCCACATTCCATTCCATTCCATTCCAAATTCCTTTCCATTCCATTCAATTCCATTCCACATTCCATTCCATTCCATTCCACGTTCCATTCCACGTTCCATTCCATTCCATTCAACCTTACATTCCGTTCCATTCCACGTGGAATTCCACTTTGCTCTCCACGTTGAATACCACTTTGCATTCCACATTCCTTTGCATTCCATTCCATTAAAGTCCACATTCCATTCCATTCTATTCCATTCCACATTCCACTCCATTCCATTCCAGTTCACAATCCATTCCATTCCATTTCATTCCGCAATCCATTCCATTACACTCCACATTCCATTCCATTCCACTTTCCATTCCATTCCAGTCCACAATCCATTCCATTCCACTTTCCATTCTACATTCCATTCCACATACCATTCCATTCCTTTCCACTTTCCATTCTACATTCCATTCCGTTTCATTCCACGTTCCATTCCACATTCCATTCCATATTCCATTCCATTCCAGTCCATGTTCCTTTCCATGTTCTTTTCCTCATTCCATTTCACATTGCATTCCACATTCAATTAAACATTCCATTCCATTCAACATTCCATTCCATTCCATATCTCTTTCCATTGCACATTTCATTGCACATTCTATTCTGCATTCCATTCCTATCCATTCCACTTTCAATTCCACATTCTATTATATTCCACATTACATTATATTCAATACCACATTAATTTCCATTCCATTCCATGAAAATCCACATTCCATTCCATCCAGTACACGTTCCATTGCATTCTATTCCACATTCCATTCCATTCCTTTCCAAATTCCATTCCACGTTCTATTCCACGTTACATTCCTTTCGATTCAATGTTCCATTCCATGTTCCATTCCATTCCATTCCACTTTCCATTTCATATTCCATTCCATTCCATTTCACATTCCATTCCACATTCCATTGCATTCCACTCCACATTGCATTCCTTTCCATTCCATTCCACATTCCATTCCATTCCAGTCCACATTTTATTCCAATCCACATTCCACTCCATTCCATTCTACGTTCCATTCCACTTTCCATTCCACATTCCATTACATTCCATTTCACGTTCCTTTCCATGTTACATTCCACGTTCCATTCCACATTCCATTCCACCTTCCATTCCACTCCATTCTTCTTGTCATTCCACATTCCATTCCACACTGCATTCCATTCCATTCCATTCCACATTCCATTCCAATCCATTCCATTCTGTACCAGTTTCCAATCCACATTCCATTCCATTCCGCATTCAATTCCATTCAATTCCACGTTCCATTCCACATTGCATTCCATACCATTCCACATTCCATTCCATTCCATTGCACTTTCCATTCTATTCCATTCCATTCCTGTCCACCTTCCATTCCATTGCATTCCATTCAACATTCCATTTTATTTCATACCTCATTCCATTCCATTCCAATCAATTCCACATCCCATTACATTCCATTCCACATTCCATTCCTTTCCACATTCCATTCCACATTCCACTCCATTCGATTCCACTTTCCATTCCCCATTCCATTCCATTCCATTCAGCATTCCATTCCACTTGCCATTCCACGTTCCTTTCCATTCCATTCCATGTTCCATTTCATGTTCCTTTCCTCGTTCCATTCCACTTTCGATTCAAAATTCCATTACACATTCCATTCCATTCCATTCTATTCCACATTCCATTGACCACTTCATTCCACATATCATTCCACAATCCATTCCATTCCATTCCACATTCCATTCCATTCCCCTCCACGTTCCATTCCATTCCATTCCACATTATTCCATTCCACATTGCATTCCACATTCCTTTCCATTCCATTCTACATTCCATTCCATTACATCTGACGTCCCATTCCATTCCATTCCACATTCCAGTCCATTATATTTCACGTTGCATTCCTTTCCATTCCACGTTCCCTTCCATGTTCCATTCTACATTCCATTCCACGTTCCATTCCACGTTCCAATCTATGTTCCATTCCATTACATTCCATGTTCCATTCCACATTGCGTTCCATTCCAATCCACATTCCATTCCGTTTCATTCCATGTTCCATTCCGTTCCATTCCATGTTCCATTCCACATTCCATTCAACATTCCATTCCATTCCATTCCACATTCCATTCCACATTCCATTCCGTTCCATTCCACATTCTATTCCATTCCATTCCACATTCAATTTCACATATAATTCCATTCCATTCCATTCCATTCCATTCCAAATTCCATTCCACTTTCCATTCCATTCCACATTCCATTCCACGTTCCATTCCATTCCACTCCACATTCCATTCCCTTCCTCATTCCATTCTACTCCACATTCCATTCCACTTTCCATTGTATTCCACTCATAATTCTATTACATAGTATATTGCATTCTATTACACATTCCATTCCTTTCCTTTCCGCATTCCATTCCATTCTAATCCACATTCCGTGTCATTCCATTCCATGTTCCATTCCATTGCACCTTCTGTTCCATTCCATTCCATCCCAAATTCCATCCATTCAATTCCTTTCCATGTTGCACTCCACTCCATTCCATTCCATGTTCCATTCCACATTCCATTGAATGTAATTTCACATTACATTCCATTGCATTCCTTTCCACTCCACATTCCATTCCATTCCATTCCACAGCACATTCCATTCCATACCTTTCCACAATCCATTCCACATTCTATTCTACTTTCCACTCCACTTTCCTTTCCACTTTCCACTCCACTTTCCTTTCCACTTTCCACTCCATTCCTTTCCACGTTCCACCTCACTTTATATTCAATTCCATTCCACATTCCATTGCATTCCATTCTATTACATTCCAAATTCCATTCCATTCTATTACATTCCACATTCCATTCCATTTTCCATTCAGTTCCAATCCACATTCCTTTCCAATCCACTTTCCATTAAATTCCATTACGCCATTTCAAATTCAATTCCATTCTATTCCACATTCCATTCCTTTCCATTCTACATTCCATTCCATTCAATTACACATTGCATACCTCATTCCATTCCACATTCCATTCCACATTCTATTCCACATTCCATTCCATTCCATTCCACATTCTATTCCATTCCACATTACATTCCATTTTCCATTCCATATTCCATTCCATTCCATTCCACATACCATTCCACATTCCATTCCACATTTCATTCCATTCATTCCACTTTCCATTCCACATTCCATTTCATTCCCTTCCAAATTCCATTCCATTCCATTCGATTCCACGTTCCATTCCACATTCCATTCCACTTCATTCCACATTCCATTCGACATTCCTTACCATTCCATTCCACATACCATTCCATTCAATTCCATTCCATTCAAGTCCACATTCCATTCCATTCCCTTCCATTCCTCATTCCATTCTATTCCAATCCTGTCCATTTGCAATTCCATTCCATTCCATTCCACGTTCCATTCCATATTCCATTCCACATTCCATTTCACCATCCATTCCACATTCCATTCCACATTCCGTTCAATTCCACATTCCATTCCATATTCCATTGCATTCCTCCATTCCACATTCCATTTCATTGATTTCCACATTCCATTCCATTCCAAAACACATTCCATTCCATTCAATTCCACATTCCATTCCACTTTCCATTCCATAGCGTTCCACATTTGATTCCACATTATATTCCATTCCTGCATTCCACTACTGCATTCCACATTCCATTCCTTTCCATTCCTCCGTTCCACATATCCTTTCATTCCATACCACACTGCATTCCACTCCATTCCACATTCCATTCCATTCCATTCCACATTCCATTTCACATTCCATTCCACTTTCCATGCCATTTCATTCCTCATTCCACTCCACATTCCATTCCATTCCATTGCCTCTCCCTTTGCATTCCATTTCTCATTGCATTCCATTCCATTCCTCATTGCATTCCAAGTTCCATTCCACATTCCATTCCACGTTCCATTACACTTTCCACTCCATTTTCCATTCCATTCCATTCCACATTCCTTTGCATTCCATTCCTTTCCATGTTCCATTCCATTCCATTCCAGGTTCCATTCCATTCCATTACACGTTCCACACTATTCCATTCCACGTTCCATTCGATTGCCTTCCACGATCCATTCCATTCAATTTCATGTTATATTCTTTGCTTTCCACATTCCATTCCATTCCATTACAAGTTCCACTCAACGTTCCATACAATGTTTCATTTTACGATGTTGCCGACATTCCATACCATTCCATTCCACATTCCGTTATGCGTTCCATTCCATTTCATTCCTCATACCAATCCATTCCATTCCACGTTCCTTTCCATTCCATTCTATATTCCATTCAACATTCCATTCTCTTCCATTCCACATTCCATTCCATTCCATTCCATTCAACATTCCATTCCGCATTCCATTCAATTCCATTCCACATTCCATTTCATTCCATTCCATTCAACATTCCTTTCCACATTCCATTCAATTCCATTCCACATTCCATTCCATCCCATTCCATTCCAGTCCACATTCCATTGTATTTCATTCCATTCCACATTCCATTGCATTCCGTTCCACATTCCATTCCATTCCATTCCACATTCCATTCCATTCCATTCCACTTTCAATTCCATTCCTTACCACATTCCATCCCAGTCCAATCCATATTCCATTCCGCATTCCATTCCAAATTCCATTCCATGCCATTCCACATTCCATTCCAAGCCTTTCTACTTTACATTCCACATTCCTTTCCATTCCAATCCACATTCCTTTCCATTCAATTCCTTTCCAATCCAAATTCCATCTATTCCTTTCCATTTCACATTCCATTCCATTCCATTCCACATTACATTCCATTCTATTCCAAATTCCTTTCCATTCCATTCCACTTTCCAATCCATTCCATTCCAAATTCAATTCCATTAAATTCCACATTCCATGCCATTCCATTCCACTTTCCATTCCATTCCATTCAATGTTCCATTCCATTCCATTCCATGTTCCATTGCCCGTTCCATTCCACAATTCCTTCGTTTACATTCCACATTCCATTCCACGTTCCCTTCCATGTTCCAATCCATTCCATTCCAGTTTCCATTACACGTTCCATTGCATTCCATTCCATGTTCCATTGCACATTCCATTCCATTCCATTCCACGTTCCATTCCACATTCCATTCCATTCCATTCCACGTTCCATTCCACCTTCCATTCCATTCGATTCCACATTCCATTGCACCTTCCTTTTCATTCCATTGCACTTTCCAATTCACATTCCATTCCACATTCCATTCCATTCCTTTGCACCTTGCATTCCATTGCATTCCACATTCCATTCCATTCCCTTCCACATTCAATTCCACATTCCATTCCAGATAACATACTTTTCCACATTCCATTCCATTCCATTGCACATTCCATTCCATTCCATTTCACAGTCCATTCCAGACAATATTCCATTCCACATTCCATTCCATTCCATTCCAAATTCCTTTCCATTCCATTCCTCATTACATTCCACATTATATTCCATTCAATTTCATTCCATTCCACATTCCATTCCACGTTCTCTTCCGTTCCATTTCACGTTCCATTCCTTTCCTTTCCACGTTCCATTCTTATCCATTCCATGTTCCATTCCACATTACATTCCATTCCACATTCCATTCCATATTACATTCAATTCGATTTCACATTCCATTCCATTCCATTCCACGTTCCATTCCAGGTTCCATTCCATTCCATTTCACTTTACATTACTTTCCATTCGACATTCCATTCCATTCCATTCCACATTGCATTCCACATTCCCATCCAACTCATTCCACATTCCATTCCTATCCATTCCATTCCATTCCACATTCCTTTCCATTGCATTCCATTCCCCATTCCATTGCACTCCATTCCACTTTCCATTCCATTCATTTCCATTGCATTCCTTTCCACATTCCATTCCATTCCAATTCATTCCGCAATCCATTCCATTCCATTCCACATTCCCTTCCATTCCATTCCACTGTCCATTTCACATTCCTTTCCATTCCATTGCACATTCCATTCCATTCCATTTCCAAATTCCATTGAATTCCTTTCCACTTTCCATTCCATTCCAGTCCAAATTCCATCCCATTGCTTTCCACATTCCATTCCATTCCATTCCACATTCAATTCCACATTCCATTCTACATTCCATTCCACATTCCATTCCATATTCCATTCCATTCTATTCCACATTCCCCACCATTCCATTCCATTCCACATTCTATTCCATTCCACATTCCATTCCACATTCCATTCCATTCCGGTTTACATTCCATTTCATTCCATTCCATAACTTTCCTCATCCCTTTCCATTCCATTTCAAATTCCTTTCCTATTGCTTCCATTAAATTCCATTCCATTCCACATTCGATACCATTCCATTCCTTTCCACATTCCATTCGATTCCGCATTCCGTTCCAGATTCCATTCCTTTCCATTTCACAATCCATTCGACATTCCATTCGATTTCATTGAACATTCCCTTCCATTACTTTCCACATTCCATTCTATTACACTGCACTTTGCGTTTCATTCCATTCCATGTTGCATTCCATTCCTTCCTCATTCCACTCCAAATTCAATTCCATTCCATTCCACATTCCATTCCACATTCCATTCCATTCCATTCCACATTCCATTCGATATTCCATTCCATTTGTATCCACATTCCATTCCACATTCCATTCCAGTTTCCATTCCATTCCATTCCATTCCACATTCCATTCCATTCCATTGCAAATTCCATTCCATACTATTCCATTCCACATTCCCTTCCATTCCATTCCACAATCCATTCCACATTCCATTCCACTCCATTCAACATTCTGTTCCATTCCATTCCACATTCCATCCCAGATAACATTCCATTCCAGATAAAATTCCATTCCATTCCATTCCATTCCACATTCCATACCATTCCATTCCACTCCATTCCACATTGAATTCAATTCCATTCCGTTGCATTCCATTCCATTGCTTTCCATTCCATTGCATTCCATTCCATTGCACCCCACATTCCATTCTGTTCCATTCCACATTGCATTCCATTCCAATGGATTCCACATTGCATTCCACATTCCATTCCACCTTCCATTCCGTTCCATTTCACATTAATTTCCATTTCATTTCACATTCTATTCCATTCCATTCCACATTCTATTCTATTCCATTCCTCCTTTCATTCCACAGTTCATTCTACATTCCATTTCACAGTACATTCCACATTCCATTCTGCATTCCATTCCATTCTATTCCATTCCATTCCACATTGCATTCAACATTCCATTCCACATTCCATTCCATTCCATTCTTGTCCATTCCACATTAAATTCCACATTCCACGTTCCATTCCACGTTCCATTCCATGATAAATTCCATTCCTTTCCAAATTGCATTCCATTCCATTCAACATTCGTTACCATTCCATTCCATTCCATTCAGCATTCCATTCCATTCCATTCCACATTCTATTCCAGATTCCATTCCATTCCATTCCACATTCAATTCCACATTACATTCAATTCCATTCAACATTCCATTCCATTCCATTCCATTACGCATTCCGTTCCATTGCAATACACATTCTATTCCTCATACCAATCTATTCCTTTCCACATTCAATTCCACATTCCATTCCATTCCATTCCACTTTCCATTCCATTCTTGTGAACATTCCATTCATTTCCGTTCCTCATTCCCATCCACATTCCATTCCACATGCCATTCCACATTCCATTCCATTCCATTCCACATTCCATTACATTCCATTGCATTCCATATTCCATTCCATTCCACTCCACATTCCACTCCAAATTCCTTTCCATTCCATTCCTGTTCATTCCACATTAAATTCCACATTTCAAGTTTCATTCCACGTTCCATTCAATGTTCCATTCCATTCCATTCCTCATTCCATTCCATTCCTTTCCACATTGTATTCCAGATTCCATTCCATTCCACTTCACATTCAATTCCACATCCCATTCCATTCCATTCCACATTCCATTCCATTCCATTCCATTCCGCACTCTATTCCATTGCATTCCTCTTTCTATTCCTCATTCCATTCCATTCCATTCCACATTCAATCATACATTCCATTGCATTCTATTCCACATTCCATTCCATTCCAATAAGATTCCATTTATTTCCATTCCACATTCCATTCCACATTCCATTCCACGTTCCATTCAACATTTCATTCCATTCAATTCCACCTTAAATTCCACGTTCAGTTACACATACAATTCCATATTCCATTCCACGTTCCTTTCCATTTCATTCCATTTTCCTTAACATTGCATTCATTCCATTTCGCATTCCGTTCCATTCCATTCCACATTCTACTCCACATTCCATTCCATTCCATTCCATTCCACATTCCATTCCATTCCATTCCACATTCCATTCCTATCCATTCCACATTCCATTCCACTTTCTATTACATGTTCCACTCCACATCCCATTCCAAGTTCCATTCCACATTGCAGTCCATTCCATTCCACGTTCCATTCCACAATCCTTTCCACATTCACTTCCACATTCCATTTCACGTTCCATTCCATTCCATTCCACGTTTCTTTCATCTTTCCATTTCACATTCCATTCCACGCTGCATTCCACATTCCATTCCACGTTCCATACCATGTTCTATTCGAAGTTCCATTCCACATTTCATTCCGTTCCATTGCACGTTGCATTCCAGATTGCATTCCATTCCATTCCACTTTTCTTTCCACATTCTTTTCCACATTGCATTCCACATGCCATTGCATTCCATTCCACATTCCATTCCACATTCCATTCCACATTCCATTGCACATTACATTACATTCCACATTCCATTCCATTACATTCCACATTCCATTCCACATTGCATTCTTTCCGGTCCACATTCCTTTCCACATTCCATTCCATTCCATTCCACATTCCATTCTATTCCATCCCACATTGCATTCCACATTTCATTCCACATTGCGTTCCTTTCCAGTCCACATTCCAACCACTCTCCATTCATTCCATTATACATTGCGTGCCATTCAATTCCACATTCCATTACACTATTCATTGCACTTTCCATTTCATTCCATTCCACTTTCCACTCCACATTCTTTTCTATTCCATTCGACTTTCCATTCGACTTTCCATTCAATATTCCATTCCACATTCCATTCCATTCCATTCCACATTCCATTCGACATTCCTTTCCGCATTCCATTCCCTTCCATTGCACTTTCCATTCCATTCCTCATTGCATTTCATTCCATTCCACATTCCATTCCATTCCACATTCCATTCCATTCCATTCCACATTCAATTCCAAATTCCTTTCCACTTTCCATTCCATTCCATTCCATTCCGTATTCCCTTCTACATTCCTTTCCATACCACTCCACGTTCCATTCCACATTCCATTCCTTTCTATTCCACATTCAATTCCACATTCCATTCCACATGCCATTCCACATTTCATACCATTCCATTCCTCATTCCACTCCGCAGTCCATTCCATTCCATTCCACATTCCACTCCACGGTCCATTCCATTCCATTCCACATTCCATTCCATTCCATTCCACATTCCATTCAATTCCACTCCAAATTGCATTCCACATTCCATTCCACGTTGCATTCAAAGTTCCATTCCATGTTCCATTCCACTTTCCATTCCATTGCATTCCATGTTGCTTTCCGTGTTCCATTCCACGTTCAATTCCACTTTCCATTCAATTGCGTTCCATGATCCATTGAATTGCATTCCACTTTCCTTTTCATTCCGTTTCACATTCCTTTCCAAATTCCATTTCACATTCTATTACATTTCTTTAAATTCCATTCCATTGCATTCCACCTTCCATTCCACATTTCATTCCGCGTTCTATTCCACTTTTCATTGCACTTTCCATTCCATTCTATTCCACATTACATTCCACATTCCATTTCACAGTCCATTCCACATCCCATACCACATTCCATTCAACATTCCATTCCACATGCCATTCCATTCCGTACCACATTCCATTCCGTACCACATTCCATTCCTCATTCCATATGATTCCATTCCACATTCCATTCCATTCCACTTCAATTTCCATTCCGCATTCCATTCCATTCCATTCCACATTCCATTCAATATTTCATTCCACATTCCATTCCATTCCATTCCGCATTCCATTCCACGGTCCATTCCTTTCCACTCCACGTTCCATTCCACATTCCTTTCTATTCCATTACAATTTCCATTCCACTTTCCATTACTCGTTACATTCCATTACTTTCTAGTCCACATTCCATGCAGCATTCCATTCCACATGCCATTCCACATTCCATTCCCTTCCTTTCCTCATTCCATTCCACAGTACATTACGTTGCTTTCTACATTCCATTCCACTTTCCATTTCATTCCTTTCCACATTCACTCCACATTAAATTACAGTTTCCATTCCAAGTTCCATTCCACATAGCATTCCACATTCCATTCCATTGCATTCCATTTTCCATTCCATTCCATTCCACGTTCCTTTTCATTCCATTTCACATCCCACTCCATTCCATCCATTCCATTCCACATTCCATTCCATTCCATTCCACATTCCTTTCCATTCCACTCCACATTCCATTCCATTCCAATCCATTGCATTCCACATTCCATACCATTCTATTCCATTCCACATTCCTTACCATTCCATTCCATTCCGCATTCCGTTCCATTCCACATTCCATTGCCTTCCATTGCACATTCCATTCCATTCCATTCTTTTCCATTCCACATTCCGTTCCACTTTCTATTTCACGTTCCATTCCACATTCCCTTCCACTCTCTTACACATTCCATTCCACATTCCTTTCTATTCCGTTACAATTTCCATTCCAATTTCCATTACACGTTACATTCTGTTCCATTCCACATTGCAGTCCACATTCCATTATACATTCCATGACATTCCATTCCACATTCCATTACACATTTCATTCCACATTCCATTTCATTGCATTAAACTTTCCAATCCACATCCTCTTCCATTCTATTCCATATTCCATTCCATTCCATTTCACGTTCCTTTCCATTCGATTGCTTTCCAAATTTCATTCTTTTCCATTCCGTATTCTATTCCATTCCAAACCATTTCATTCCACATTCCATTCCATTCCATTGCATTCTATTACACTTTGCGTTTTAATCCATTCCACATTCCATTCTGTTCCATTCCAAATTCCATTCCATTCCGTTCCACATTCCATTTCATTCAAATCCATTCGATTCCACATTCCATAGCATTCCATTCTTTTCCAAATTCCATTACTTTCTGTTCTGCATTCCATTACATTGCATTCCACATTGCATTGCACTTCCCTTTCCATTCCATTCTAAATTCCATTCCACGTTCCATTCCACTTTCCTTTCCACCATCCATTCTATGTTCCATTCTACTTTCCATTACATATTCCATTTCATTCCATTCCATATTCCATTAAATTCCATTCCACATTCCATTCCAAATTCCATTCCATTCCATTCCACATTCCATTCCTTTATATTCCACATTCCATTCCACATTCCATTCCATTCAAATATACATTCCATTCCATTATATCCAACCTTCCATTCCATTCCACATTCCATTCCATTCCATTCCACATTCCATTCCATTGGATTCCCGATTACTTTCCTTTCCATTCCATATTCCATTCCAAATTCAATTACGTTGCATTCTGTTCCACTTTCCATTCCATTCCATTCCACATTGCATTCCATTCCATTCCAGATTCCATTCGACATTCCATTCCACATTCCATTCCACGTTCCATTCCATTTTATTCCAGTTTCAATTCCATTCCATTACACATTCAATTCCATTGAATTCCACATTTCTTTCAACTCCATTGCATTCCACAATCCATTCCATACTATTCTGCTTTAAATTCCATTCCATTCCATTATCGTCCACATTCCATTCCATTCCATTTCACATTCCATTCCGCATTCTATTCCACAATCCATTCCACATTCCATTCCATTCCACATTTCATTTCATTACATTCCACCTTCCATTCTATTCCATTCCACGTTCTGTTTGACGTTCCATTCCATTACATTCCACGTTCCATTCCACTTTCCATTCCACATTCCATTCCACAATCCATACCGTTTCATTCCATATTCCATTACACATTCCATTCCACTTTCCATTGCGTTCCATTCCACATTCCATTCAACATTCCATTACTTTCCATTCCCCATTGCATTCCACATTCCATTACCTTCCCTTCTCTTTCTTTTGCAGTCCATTTCATATTCCATTCCACTTTCCATTCCACGTTCCATTCCACGTTCCCTTCCACTTTCCATTCCACATTCCATTCCACGTTCCATTCCACGTTCCAGTCCACGTTCCATTCCATTCCATTCCGTGATCCATTCCACATTCCATTCCATTCAATTCCAGTTTCAATTCCACATTCCATTCCACGTTGCATTCCATTCAATTCCCCATTCCATTCCACATTCCGTTCCACGATCCATTCCATTCCAATCCACGTTCCATTCTACTTTCCATTAGACGGTCCACACCTTTTATTCCACATTCCATTCCACTTTCCATTAGGGGTTACATTCCATGTTCCATTACATGTTGCATTTCATTCCGTTCCACATTACATTCCATAGTCCATTCCATTCCATTCCACATTCCATTGAACTCAATTCAACATTCCATTCCATTACATTCCACGTTCCATTCCACTTTCCATTCCACGTTCCATTCCACGTTCCATTCCACGTTCCATTCCATTCCGTTCCACGTTCAATTTCACATTCCATTCCATTCCGTTCCACTTTCCATTCCACATTCCATTTCACATTCCATTCCACCTTCCACTCCATTGCATTCCATTCCATTCCACATTCCACTCCATTCCATTCCACTTTCCATTCCATTCAATTCCACATTCCATTCCATTCCTTTCCATTGCATTCCACATTCCATTCCATACCATTCCGCATTCCATTC
Organism: Pongo abelii; assembly: GCF_028885655.2. Classification (NCBI taxonomy): domain Eukaryota; kingdom Metazoa; phylum Chordata; class Mammalia; order Primates; family Hominidae; genus Pongo; species Pongo abelii. The sequence goes on from NC_071999.2 coordinate 12,128,586, forward strand.
CTTTCCATTGCATTCCACATTCCATTCCATACCATTCCGCATTCCATTCCGTTTCTTTCCATTCCACATTCGATTACATTCCATTCCACATTCCATTCCAATCCATTCCACATTCGATTCCATTCCATTCCATTCCAATCCAAATTCCATACCATGCCATTCCATTGCACAATCCATTCCACTTTCCATTCCATATTCCACTCCATTCCATTCCACATTGCATGCCGTTCCAAACCATTCCATTATACATTCCATTCCACACTCCATTAGCTTCCATTCCACATTCCATTCCATTCAGTTCCACATTCCATTCCAGGTTCCATTCAAAGTTCCATTCCACATCCCATTCCCTTCCATTCCATTCCATTTCATTCAATTCTGAGTTCCTTTCCATTCCATTCCAAATTGTATTCGACGTTCTATACCATTCCATTGCATATTCCATTCCATTGCATTCCACATTCAATTCCTTTCCATTCCACATTACATTCTACTTTCCATTCCACCTTCCATTCCACATTCCATTCCACGTTCCATTCTACATTCCATTCCACGTTCCATTCTACGTTCCATTCCATTCCGTTCCACATTCTGTTCCATTCCATTTTATGTTCCATTCTAGTTTCCATTAGACGTTCCGTTCCATTCCATTCCACGTTCCTGTCTTCGGTCCATTAGAGGTTCCATTTCATGTTCCATTCCACGTTCCATTCCATTCCATTCCACTTCACATTCCATATTCCATTCCATTCCTTTCCACATTCCATTCCATTCCAGTAAACATTCCATTGCATTCCATTCCATGTTCCATTCCACATTCCATTTCGCTTTCCAATCCACGTTCCATTCCACGATCCATTGCACTACAATCCACGTTCCATTCCTCATTCCCTTCCATTCCATTCCACTTTCTGTTCCACGTACCATTCCATTGCTTTCCACGTTACATTTAATTCCATTCAACTTTCCATTCCACATTCTATTTCACATTCCATTCCACCTTCTATTTCACATTTCATTCCTTTCCATTCCACAATCCATTGCACTTTCCATTCCACATTCAATTCCACATTCCATTCCACTTCCCATTCCACACTCCATTCCATTATATTCCACATTCCATTCCACATTCCATTCCATATTCAATTCCGCATTCCATTCCATTCCATTCCACATTCTATTCCACATTTCATTCCTTTCCATTCCACAATCCATTGCACTTTCCATTCCTATCCATTGCACGTTCCATACCACTTTCCATTCCATGTTCCATTTCTTTCCATTCCACGTTTCACTCCCTTTTCCATTCCATTCCATTCCACGTTCAATTCCACATTCCATTGCACATTCCATTCCATGATCCATTCTTTTACTTTCCGTATTCCATTCCACATTGCATTGCATTCCATTCCAATTAACTTTCCACATTCAATTCCACGTTCCATTCCACGTTCCATTCCATGTTCCATTCCATTTCATTCCACGTTCCATTCCACATTGGATTCCATTACACTTTCCATTTCACATTCCATTCCGCATTCCATTCCACATTGCACTCCGTTCCATCCCACGTGCCTCATCAGATCCCATTCCACATTCCATTCCAGAAACCATTCCATTGCATTCCACATTCCATTCCATTCCAGTCCACTTTCCATTCCACATTCCATTACAATGCATTCCACCTTCCTTTTCAACTTCCATTCAACAGTTCATTCCACTTTCCATTCCACTTTTCTTTCTATTCCATTCCACCTTCCAATCGACTTTCAATTCCTTTGCATTCCACGTTCCATTCCACATTTTATTGCACATTCCATTCCATGTTCCATTCCACATTCTATTCCACGTTATATTCCATGTTCCTTTCCATTCCATTGCACGTTCCATTCCACGTTCCGTTCCATCCCATTCCACATTCCGTTCCATTCCATTCCACGTTCCATTCCATATTCGATTCCACATTCCATTCCACATTCCATTCCGTTCCGTTCCACATTCCATTCCACATTCCATTCCACATTCTATTCCATTCTTTTCCACATTCCATTCCACTTTCCATTCTACATTCCATTCCGTTCCATTCCACATGCCATTCCACATTCTTTTCAACATTCCATTTCACAGTCCATTCCATTCCATTCCATTCCATTCCACATTCCACTCCATTCCCTTCCTTTCCATTCCACATTCCATTCCAGGTTCCATTCCTTTCCATTCCAGGTTCCATTCCACATTCCATTCCACTTTCCATTCCATTCCATTCCACGTTTCATTCCACATTCCATTCCATTACATTCCACGTTCCATTCCACATTCCATTCCTTTCCATTCCACTTTCCACTCCACATTTCATTCCATTGCATTCCACGTTCCATTCTACATTCCATTACACATTCCATTACATTCCATATTTCATTACACATTCCATTCCACATTCCATTCCACATTCCATTGCATTCCATTCCACATTGCATTCCACATTCCATTACATTCCTTTCCACATTCCATTCCACATTCCATTCCTTTAATTTCCACTTTCCATTCCACATTCCATTCCATTCCATTTCACAGTCCATTACACATTCCACTCCATTCCATTTCAAATTCCATTGCATTCCATTTCACTTTTCATTCCATTCCATTCTATTCCATATTTCTTTCCATTCCATTACACGTTCCTTTCCATTCCACATTCCATTCCATTCCATTCCATTCCACATTCTATTCAACGTTCCATTCCATTTCACTGCACATTCCATTTCAGTCCATTCCACATTCCTTTCCAGGTTCTATTCCATTACTTTCCACATTCCATTTCCCATTGCATTACACATTCTATTCCATTCAACATTCCATTCCATTCCATTCCACATTCCCTTCTATTCCATTCCACATTCCATTCCACTTTCCATTCCTTTCCTTTCCACTTTCCATTCCACATTCCATTTCATTCCATTTCACATTCAATTGCACATTCCACTCCATTCCATTTCAGATTCCATTCCATTCCAATTCACATTCCATTCCATTCCATATTTCATTCCATTCCATTACACGTTCCTTTCCATTCCACATTCCATTCCATTTCATTCCATTCCACATTCGATTCAACGTTCCATTCCATTTCACTGCACATTCGATTTCAGTGCATTCCACTTTCCTTTCCACGTTCTATTCCATTTATTTCCACATTCCATTCCCCATTGCATTCCACATTCTATTCCATTCCACATTCCATTCTATTCCATTTGACATTGCATTCCACTTTCTATTCCACATTCCATTCCACATTCCATTACACATTCCATTCCATTCCATTCCACACTTCATTCCACATTGCATCCCATTCCATTCCACATTCCATTCCACATTCCATTCCATTCTATTCCTGATTCCATTGTTTTCCATTCCACATTCCTTTCCACATTCTTCGCCATTCCATTCCACGTTCCATTCCTTTGCATTCCACAGTACTTTCCACATTGTATTCCACATTCCATTCCACTGCATTCCACTTTCCATTCCACGTCCCATTCAATTCCCTTCCACTTAGCTTTCCACATTCCACATTCCATTCGACAATACATTCCTGTCCATTCCACATTCCATTTAACATTCCATTCCATTCCATTCCACATTCCATTACACATTCCATTCCATTCCATTACTCATACAATTCCACATTCCATTCTATTCATTTCCACCTTCTATTAATTTCCATTCCATATTCCATTCCGCATTCCATCCCACATTCCATTCCATTCCTTTCTATTCCACTTTCTTTTCCATGGCTTTCCAGATTCCATTGCTTTCCACATTCCTTTCCACATTCCGTTACACTTTCCATTGCATTCCGTTCCATTCCATTCCATATTGCCTTACACGTTCTATACCTTTCCATTACGCACTCCATTCCATTCCATTCCACATTCCATTCCATTCTATTTTATATTCCATTCCATTCAATTCCTTATTTCTTTCCATTCCCGTGCATTCCACTTTCCATTCCATTCCATTCCCATTCCATTCCATTCCATTCCATTCCATTCTATTCCACGTTCCATTCCATTCCATTGCACATTCCACTCTATTCCACGTTCCATTCCACATTCCAGTCCAGATTCTCTTCCATCTTCCATTCCATTTCATTCCACATTCCATTCCGTTCCGTTCCACATGACATTTCATTCCATTCTACATTCCAATCCACATTCCATTTCACATTCCTATCCAGATTTCATTCCATTCCATTCCACATTCCATTCCACATTCCATTTGATTAAATACTATTCCACATTCCATTCCTTTCCATTTCACATTCCATTCCTTTCCATTCCAGATTCCATTCCCCATTCCATTCCACATTCCAATCACCGTTCCATTACCTTCCACATTCCATTCCAGTCCATTCCACATTGCATTCCATTCAATTCCACATTTCATTCCATTGCATTGCTTTCCACATTCCACTCCATTCCCTTCCGCATTCCATTCCATTCCGTTTCATTCTATTCCACTTTCCATTACATTCAATTCCACATTTCACTCCAGGTCATTCCACATTCTATTCAATTTCATTTGACATTCCATTCTATGTTCCCTTCCATTCCATTCCACATTCGTTTCCCTTCAATTCCTCATTTCTTAATATCCACTGCATTCCACATTCCATTCCATTCCAATCCGATTCCATTCAATGCCATTCCATTCTATTAAACATTGCAATCCATTCCATTCCACTCAATTTCTCATTCCATTTCACATTCCATTCCATATTCTATTCCATGTTCCATTCCATTTCATTCCACATTCCATTTCATTCCATTCCACATGACTTTCCATTCCATTCCACATTGCATTCCACATTCCACTCCAATCCATTCCACATTCCATTACACATTCCATTTCATTCATTTCCACTTTCCTTTCCTTTCAATTCTACATTGCGTTCCGCATTCCATTCCATTCAATTCCACATTCCATTCCACATTCCTTTCCGCATTCCATTCCACATTCCATTCCATTCCATTCCACATTCCTTTCCACATTCCATTGCATTCCTGTTCACTTTTCATTCCACATTTCATTCCACATTCTCTTCCTTTCCATTACACATTCCAATTCACTTTCCTTTGCATTCCAGTTCACATTCTGTTCCTCGTTCCATTCAATTCCATTCCACATTCCATTCCATTCCAAACCACATTCCATTGCACTTTCCATTCCACGTTCCATTCCACATTCCATTCCACATTCCATTCCATTCTATTCGACATTCCTTTCCACATTCCACTCCAAGTTGCATTCCAGTCCATTCCACGTCCCATTCCACTTTCCATTCCACATTACATTCCACAATCCAATTCGCGTTGCATTATATTCCATTCTATGTTCCATTCAACTTTCCATTCCATTCCATTCCACGTTCCATTCCACATTCCATTGCGCATTCGATTCCACATTGCATTCCACTTTCCGTTCCACGTTCCATTCCATTCAATTCGATGTCCCGTTCCACGTTTCATTCCAATCCATTGCACATTCCATTCAACATTCCATTCGATCCATTCCACATTCCATAGCAATCCATTCCACATTCCTTTCCACTTTCCATTCCCTTCCATTCCACATTCCATTCCATTTCCTTCCATGTTCCCTTCCATATTGCATTCCACATTCCATTCCTCATTCCATTCCATTCCATTCCACATTCCTTTCCACATACCATTTCGCATTTCATTCCACATTCCATTCCATTCCATTCCACATTCCATTCTTCGTTCCTTTAAATGTTACATTCCAGTTTCCATTCCGCGTTCCATTCCATTCCATTCCATTCCACTTACCATTCCACATTCCTTTGCATTCCAGTCCACTTTCCATTCCACTTTCCATTCCACATTCCATGTCACATCACTTTCCTTTCCATTCAACATTCCATTCCACATTCCATTCCACATTCCATTCCATTACATTCCATATACCTTTTCATTCCACTCCACATTCCATTCCACATTCAATTTCATTTCATAACATACTCCATTGGACATTCCATTCCACATTGCATTCCATTCCATTGCATTCCACATACATCTCCACGTTCCTTTCCAAGTTCAATTACACATTCCATTCCACATTCCATTCCACTTTCCATTCCATTGCATTCCATTTTCAATTCCACTTTCCATTCCACTTTCCTTTCCACTTTGCATTCCACGTTCCATTATATTCCATTCTACGTTCCATTCCACTCCTTTCCACGTTTCATTTCACTATAGTCCACATTCCAGTCAACATTGCATACCACATTCCATTTCATATTCCAGCGCACATTCCACTTCATTTTACATTCCATTCCACTTTCCATTCCAATACAATCCACATTGCATTCTGCTCCATTCCACATTCTGTTCCATTCCATTCCACATAGCATTCCAATCCACATTCCATTACACATTCCATTCCATTCCATTCCATACTATTCCACATTTCATTCCATTGCATTCCACATTCCATTCCACATTCCATTCCACATTCCATTCCACATTCCATCCCACATTCCATTCCATTCCATTTCACGTTCCATTCAATTCATTTCCACATTGCATTCCACATTCCATTCCATTCTATTCGACATTCCTTTCCACATTCCACTCCAAGTTGCATTCCATTCCATTCCACGTCCCATTCCACTTTCCATTCCACATACCATTCCACATTCCAATTCATTCCATTTCACATTCCATTCCATTCCATTCCACATTTCTTTCCACGTTGTATTGCACATTGCATACCATTCAAATCCACTTTCCATTCCATATTCAATTCCGTTACATTCCACATTCTATTCCACGTTCCATTCCGTGTTCCATTCCACTGTTCATTGCACGTTCCATTCCATTCCATTTCACGTCCCATTCCACATTCTATTGCATTCTATTCCCCTTTTCATTCAACATTCCATTCCACATTCCATTACATTCCATTCCACATTCCATTTCACATTCGACTCGACATTCCATTCCATATTCCATTCCATTCCATTCCACATTCCATTCCTCATTCCATTACATCCCATTCCACATTCCATTCCATTCCAATCCACATTCCATCCAATATTCCATTGCATTCCATTGCACATTCCATTCCAAATTCCATTCCACATCCATTCCATTCCATTCCACATTCCATTCCAAATTCCATTCTACATTCCTTTCCATTTAATTCCTCATTTCATTTCACGTTCTATTCCATTCTATTACTCTTTCCTTTCAATTCAATTCCACGTTTCGTTCAATTCCATTACATTCCATTACATTCCATTCCATTCCACCTTCCATTCCATTCCATTCCATTCCAATCCACATTCCATTCCTTTCCAGATTCCATTCCAAATACCATTCCACATCTATTCCATTCCATTCCTCATTACCTTCCATATTCCATTCCAAATTCCATTCCGTTCCATTCCTCATTCCATTCCACGTTCTTTTCCATTCCATTACACTTTCCTTTCCGTTCAATTCCACGTTCCATTCCATTCCATTCCATTCCACTACATTCCATTCTATTCCATTCCATTCCACTACATTACATTCCATTCCCTTCCATTCCACCTTCCATTCCATACCATTCTGCATTCCTTTCCATTACACATTCCATTCCATTCCATTCCTCATTCCATTCCACGTTCTATTCCATTCTGTTACACTTTCCTTTCCATTCAATTCCACGTACCTTTCCATTCCATTCCATTCCATTATATACCATTCCATTTCACCTTCCATTTCTTTCCATTCCATTCCATTCCACATTCAATTCCGTACCGTCCTTCATTCCTTTCCATTCCACATTATATTCCATTCCATTCCACATTCCCTTCCATTCCATTACAATCCATTCCACATTCCATTCCATTCCATTCCACTTTGCGTTCCCTTCCACTCATTTCCAGATTTCATTAAATTCCTTTCCATTCCGCATTCCATTCCTTTCCATTCCAGATTATATTCAATTTCATTCCACATTCGATTCCATTCCATTCCATTCCATTCCTGATTCCATTCCACATTCCACTCCCTTGCATTCCACATTCCATTCCATTACGTTCCACATTCCATTCCACTTTCCATTCCAGGTTCCAATTCAAGTTACATTCCATTCCATTCCACATTCCATACCATTCCATTCCATTCCATTCCATTCCGCATTACATTCCCTGCCAATCCACATTCTATTCCACATTCCTCTCCTTTCCATTCCACATAACTTTCCACATTCCATTCCATGTTCCTTTCCAAGTTCCATTCCACGTTCCGTTCCACAATCCATTCCACATTCTGTTCCACGTTCCATTGCATTCAATTCCACGTTCCATTCCACATTCCATTCCATTCCATTCCACGTTGCATTCCACATTCCATTCCACATTCCATTCCACGCTGCATTCCACATTCCATTCCATGTTCCATTCCACATTACATTGCAAATTCCATTCCTCGATCCATTCCATTCCATTCCACGTTCCTTTCAACATTCTTTTCTATTCCATTCCTCTTTCCATTCCATATTCCATTCCACATTGCATTCCACATTCCATTCCGTTCCATTCAACTTTAAATTCGACATTCCATTCCTTTCCATTACATTCCATTCCACATTCATTTCCCTTTCCATTACATTCCGTTCCATTCCTTTCTACATTCCATTCCATTACATTCCATTCCATTCCATATTCCAAACCATTCCATTCCATTCTACATTTCATACCATTCCAATCCATTCCGCATTACATTCTTTCCATTCCACATTCCATTCTGCATTCCATTACCTTCCATTGCATATTCCATTCCACTCCATTGCTTTCCATTACACGTTCCGTTCCACTTTCCATTCCACGTTCCATTCCATGATCTATTCTGTTATATTACACATTCCATTCCACGTTCCATTCCATTCCATTACACTTTCCATTCCACATTGCATTCCACATTGCATTCCGTTCCATTCCACATTGCATTCCACATTTTATTCCACATTCCATTCCATTTCATTCCACATTCCATCACACATTTCATTCCCCATTCCATTCCATTGCATTCCACATTCCAATCCACATTCCATTACATTGTGTTCCACATTAAATTCCATTCCATTCCACGTTCCTTTCCATTCCATTTCATTCCACATATAATTCCATTCCATTCCGCATTACATAGCATTCCATCCCCCTCCACATTGCATTTCATTCCATTCCACGTTGCATTCCACTACATTCCAAATTCCACTCCATTGCATTCCACATTCCATTTCATTCCATTCCATTCCACATTCCATTACTTTCCGTTCCGCATTCCATTCCATTGCATTCCATATTCCATTCCACATCCCCTTCCATTCCTTTCCACATTCCATTTCATTCCATTCCATTCCACATTCCATTACTTTCCATTCCGCATTCCATTCCATTGCATTCCATATTCCATTCCACATCCCCTTCCATTCCTTTCCACATTCCATTCCACGTTCCATTCCACTTTCGCTTCAGTGTTCCATTCTAAGTTCCGTTCCTCATTCCATTACATACTCCATTCCATTACTTTCCACATTCCATACCATTCCATTGCATTCCATTCCACATTCTATTCCATTTCTTTCCAAGTTCCATTCCATATTCCATTCCATTCCATTCCACATTCCATTCCAAATTCCATTCCATTCCATTCCAGATTCCATTCCACATTCGATTCCATTCCATTCCACTTTCCGTTCCACATTGTATTCCATTCCAATCCACATTCCATTCCGTTCCATCAAACGTTCCATTCCAGTCAACTTTCCATTGCATTCCACATTCCATTCCATTAGATTCCACATTCCATTCCATTCCATTCCACTTTCCATTCCACATTCCATTCCATATTCCATTGCATTGCATTCTATTCCACATTGCATTCTATTTCATTCCACGTTCCATTCCACTCCATTCCAGATTCCATTCCACATTCCATTCCATGTTCCATTCCATTCCATTCCAAATTCAATTGCATTAAATTGTATTCTATTCCACATTCCATTCCATTCCATCCGGATTCCATTCCACACTCCATTCCAAGTTGCATTCCATTCCATTCCACGTTCCATTCTCTTCCATTCCCCATTCCATTCCACTTTCGCTTCCATTCCTTTCCACGTTCCAGTACACGTTCCATTCCATTCCATTCCAGGTTCCATTCCATATTTCATTTCATTACATTCAACGTTCCATTCCATTCTATTCCTCATTCCATTCAACATTCCATGCCATTCCATTTCACTTTTCATTCCACATTCTACATTCCATAAAACTTTCCATTCCACGTTCCATTCCATTCCTTTCCATGGTCCAATCCATTGCATTCCACTTTCCATTACCTTCTCTTCCACGTTCAATTCCATTCCCTTCCACGAACAATTCCAGGTTCCATGCCACGTTCCATTCCACCTTCCATTCCTTTCCATTCCATGTTCCATTCCATTCCATTCCATTCCAATTTCCATTCCATTCCATTCAACATTCCTTTCCAATCCATTCCACATTGCATTTTATTCCATTCCATTCAATTCCATTCCATTCCATTCCATTCCATTCCACATTCCATTCCATTGCTTTCCAGATTCCATTCCATTATAATGCACTTTCCTTTCCATTCCACAATCCATTCCATTCCATTCCATTCCTCATTACATTCCATTCCATTCCACTTTCCATTCCATTCTATTCCATTCCACATTCCTTTCCTTTCCATTCCACTATCCAATGCATATTCCGTTCCATTCCATTCCATTTCACATTCCATTCCATTCCACATTGCATTTCATTCCATTCTACATTTAATTGAACATTACATTCCATTCCATTCTACATTTAATTGAACATTCCATTCCATTCCATTCCACATCCCATCCCATTCCATTCCATACCACTTTCACCTCAATTGTATTTCATTCCACATTCCGTTCCATTCCATTCCACATTCCGTTCCATTACATTCCACATTCCAATCCACTCCATTACACTTTCCATTCCATTCCATTACAAGTTCCATTACAAGTTCCGTTCCACATGCACTTCCATTCCATTAAACATTCCATTCCATTCCATTCCACATTCCATTCCATTACAAAGCACATTCCATTCCATTCCACACTCCATTCCATTCCATTCCACTCCACATTCCATTGCATTCCGTTCCTCATTCCATTCCATTCCATTCCATACCAAATTAACCTCAATTGCATTCCATTCCACACTCCGTTCCATTCCATTCCACATTCCGTTCCATTCCATTACACATTCCATTCCATTACAAAGCATATTCCATTCCATTCCACACTCCATTCCATTCCATTCTATTCCACTTTCCATTGCATGCCATTCCTCATTCCATTCCATTCCAATCCATACCACATTCACTTCAATTGCATTCCATTCCACATTCTGTTCCTTTCCATTACACATTCTGTTCCATTGCATTCCACATTCCATTCCAATCCATTACACTTTCCATTCCATTCCATTACACGTTCCATTACACATTCCGTTCCACATGCAGTTCCATTCCATTAAACATTCCACTCCATTCCATTAAATATTCCATTCAATTACAAAGCACATTCCATTCCATTCCTCACTCCATTCAATTCCATTCCATTCCACTTTCCCTGGCCTTCCATTCCTCATTCCATTCCATTCCATTCCATTCCAATTTCCCTTCAATTCCTTCCCATTCCACATTCCCTTCCATTCCATTCCATATTCCATTCAGTTCCATTCCACATTCCATTCCATTGCATTCCATTCTACTTTCCATTGCATTCCATTCCACGTTCCATTTCACTTTCCATTCCACTTTCCATTCCATTCCACTTCACCTTCCATTCCATTCCATTCCAGATTCCTTTCCAGTCCATTCCACATTGCATTCCATTCCATCCCATTCTACATTCCATTCCACATTGCATTCAATTTATTCCATATTCCATTCCAAATTGCATTCTATTCCATTTCATTCCACAATAAATTCCATTCCATTCCCTTCCACATTCCATTCCTTTCCGTTCCATTACGCATTCCACTATATTCCATTTCGCATTCCATTCAATTACAATCCATACAACATTCCCTTCTATTCCATTCCATTAAACATTCACTTCCATTCAATTCCACATTTCATTCCATTCCATTCCACGTTCTATTCTATTCCATTCCACGTTCCATTCCATTCCATTCCACGATCCATTCCATTCTGTTCCACTTTCCATTCCATTACATTCCATGTTCCATTCAATTCCATTCCATTCCACATTCAATTGCATTGAATTCCACATTCCATTCGATTCCATTCCATTCCACATTCCCTTCTTTTCCATTCCATTTAATATTCCCTTCCATTCCATTTCATATTCCATTCCGTTCCATTCCTCATTCCATTCCATTCCATTCCAATTCCATTCCACATTCCATTCCATTCCATTACACATTCCTTTACCTTACATTCCACTTTCCATTACATTCCACTCCACATTCCATTCCATTCCACAACATATTGCATCCCATTCCTTGCCATTCCACATTCCAATCTATTCCATTCCACAATCCATTCCACAATGAAATAGAATTGAATGTGGAATGGAACGTGGAATAGAGTTGGCAACGTAATGTGGAAGGGAACGTGCAACAGAATCAAATGCAAAGTGGAATGGAACGTGGAATGGAATGGAATGGAAAGTGGATTGGATGGTGGAATGGAATGTGGAATTGAACGTGGAAATGAAGGTGGAATTGAATGTAATGGAATGTGGAAGGGAAAGTAATGGAATGTGGAATGGTATTTGTAACGGAAAGGAATGCAAAGTGGAATGGAAAGTGGAATGTATTGGAATGGAATGTGGAATCGAATGTGGAATGGAATGTGGAATGGAACGTGAAAGGCTATGGATCGAAACGTGGAATGCATTGGCATGGAATGTGGAACGGGATGCGGAATTGAATGTGGAATATAATGTGGAATGGAACGTGGAACGGAATGCAATGTAAAGACAAATGGAAAGTGGAATGGAATGGAGTGGATTGCGGAAAGGAATGTGGAATGGAATGTGTAATGGAATGCAATGGAATGTAGAATAGAATGGAATGGGATGTGGAATGCAATGTGGATTGGAATAGAATGCAAGGTGGAATGGAATGTTAAATATAATGGTATGGAATGTGGAATCGTATGTTTAATGGAATGTAATGAAATGCAGATTGGAATGTGGAAAGGAATCTGTAAAGGAATATGGAATGGAACGGAAAGGAATGTGGAATGGAATGTGAAATGCAACGTGGAAGGAATGCAATGGAAAGGAATGCGGAAAGGAGTGGTATGGGAGGTGGAATAGAAACAAACAGAATGAGGAATGGAAGATGTAACGGAATGGAACCGAATGAGGACTGCAACATGGAATGGAATGGAATGGATTGTGGAATGGAATGGAATGGAAAGTGGAAAGGAAAGCTGATTGGAATGTGGAATGGAATGGATGGAATGCAATGTGCAATTAAATGTGGAATGGAATGTAATGGAATGTGGAATGGAATGGAATGGAATGTGCAATGGAAAGGAATGGAATGGAATGCAAAAAGGAATGTGGAATGGAATGTGAAGTGGAATGGCACATGGAACGACATGACATGGAACGTGGAATGGAATGAAATGGAACGTGGAATGGAACGTGGAAAGGAATGTGCAATGGAATGTGGAATGGAATGGAATGGAATGTGGAACGGAATGTGGAATAGATTGTGGAATGTAATGGAAAGGAATGTGGAATGGAATGGAATGGATTGTGGAATGGAATGTGTATTGGAATGGAATGGAATGTGGAACGCAATGTGGAAAGGAATGTGGAACGGAACAGAATGGAATGTGTAATTGAATGTGGAATGCAATGTGGAATGGAATGTGGAATGGAATGTGGAATGGAATGAAATGGAATGATGTGTCATGAAATGTGGAATGGAATGGAATGGAATGTGTCATGAAATGTGGAATGAAATGTGGAAAGGAATGGAATGGAATGGATTGTGCAATGTAATGTGTGATGGAATGGAATGGAATGTGGAAATTAATGCGGAAAGCAATGTGGAATGCAACTGAATGGAATGTGGAAAAGTATATGGAATTGAACGTGGAATGGAATGGAATGGGAGGAGGAATGGATCATGGAATGGAAAGTGGAATGGAACGGAATGGAACGTGAAATGGAATGTTGAATGCAATGTGGAAAGGAATGTAATGGAATCTGCAATGGAATGTGGAATGGAATGGAATGGAATGGAATGGGTAATGGAATGGAATTGGATGGAATGGAATGGAATGTGGAATGGAATGTGAAATGGAATGTGGAATGGAAAGGGGAATGGAATGAAATGTAACGTGGAATGGAATGGAATGGATCGTGGAATGGAATGGAATGGAATGTGGAATGGAATGTGGAATTCAGTGTGGATTGCAAAGTGGAATTGAATGGAATATGGAATGGAACGTGGAATTGAGTGGAATGGAATGGAATGTAATGTGGAATCAAATGGAATGGAATTTGGAATGAAATGAGGAATGAAATGGAATGGAATATGGAATGGAAGGTGGAATTGAGTGGAATGGAATGTGGAATGGAATGCAATGGAATGTTGAATGGAATGCAATGGAATGTGGAAAGGAAAGAAAAGGAATATATAATGGAAAGCGGAATGGAACATATAATAGATGGTGGAAAGGAAAGTGGAATGGAACGTGGAATGGAATTTGGAATGGAATGGAAAGGGAAGTGGAATGGATTGTGGAATGCAATGTAATGGAAGGCGGCACAGAAAGTAATGGAATGTGGAAAGGAATGGAATGCCATGGAATGTGGAATCGATTGGAATTGAATGTAATGGAATGTGCAATGGAATGGGATGGAATTTGGAATGGAACGGAATGGAATGTGGAATGGAATAAAACGCAATGTGTAATAGAATGGAATGGAAAGGAATGGAATGTGGAATGAAATGGAATGGAATGGAATACAATACGGAATGGAAAGGAATGAAATGTGGAAAGCAATGGAATGGAATTGAATGTGCAATGGAAGGGTATGGAATGTGGAATAGAATGGAATGGAATGTGGAATAGAATGGAATGGAATGTGGATTGGAAAGTTTAATGCAATGGAATGCAATGTGGAATGGAATGTGTAATGGAATGTGGAATGGAATGGAATGCAATGTAGAATGAAATGTGTAATAGAATGTGGAATGGAACGGAATGTAATGAAGTATGGAAAGTGGAATGGAAATTGTAATGGAATAAAATGGAATGTAGAATGGAATGTGTAATGGATTCGAAAGGATCATGGAATGGAACGGGAAATGGAAAGTCAATGGAACGTGGAATGGAAAGGAAAGGAATGGACTGGAATGTGAAAGGAAGGGAATGGAATGTGGAATGGAATGCGGAGTGGAATGTGGAATGGAATGGAATGCAATGGAATGTGGAATGGAATGGAATGGAAAGTGGAATTTAAAGAAAGGAATGCGGAATGGAATGGAATGGTGTGGAATGTCGAATGGAATGGAATGGTATGGAATATGGAATGGAATGGATTGGAATGGAATGGAATGTGGAATGGAATGGAAAGGAATGTGGAATGGAATGGAATGGAATGTGGAGTGGAATGGAATGGAGTGGGATATGAAATGGACTGTGGAATGGAATGTGAAATGAAATGTGGAATGGTAAATGAAATGGAATGAAAAGGAAAGTGGAATGGAATGGAATGGAATGGAACATGGAATGCAATGGAATGGAATGTGGAATACAAAGTGGAATACAACTTGGAATGGAAAGTGTAACGTAATGTGGACTGAATGTGGAAAGGAAAGAAATGGAAAGTGGAATGATATGTGGAATGCAATGTAATAGAAAGTGGAATGGAATGAGGAAAGGAATGGAATGGAATGTGGAATGGCATGTGGAATGGAATGCGGAATGCAATGTGGACTAGAACGGAATGGAATGCGGAATGTAATGTGGACTATAACGGAATGGAATGCGGAATGTAATGTGGAATGGAACATGGAGTGGAATGGAATGGAACGTGGAATGGAATGCAGAATGGAATGGAATGGAATGTGGAATGGAATTTGGAATGGAATGTGGAGTGGAATGGAGTGGAATGTGGAATAGAAAGTGGAATGGAATGGAATGGAATGTGGAATGGAATGAAATGGAATGAGGAATGGAATGTGGAACGGAATGGAATGGCAGGTGGAATGTAATGTTGAATGGAATGTGGAATGGAATGTGGAATGGACTGTGAAACGGAATGTGGAATGCAATGTGGAATGGAATGGAATGCAATGTGCAAAGAAAAGTGGAATAGAACGCGGAACGAAATGTGGAATGGAATGTGGAATGAAATGTAATCGAATGTGGAATGCAATGTAATGGAATGTGTAATGGAATGTAATGGAATGTAAACGAATGTGAAATGCATTGTGGAAAGGTATGTGAAACGGAATGAAAATGAAAGCGGAATGCAATGGAATGGATCACGGAATGCAATGGAATGGAAAGTGGAATGGAACGTGGAATGGAACTTGGAATGGAATGTGGAATGGAATGTTGAATGGAATGAGGAGTGGAAAGGAATGGAATGTCGAATGGAATGGAACGGAATGTGGAATGGAATGTGGAATGGAATGGAATGGACTGTGGACTGGAATGTGGAATGGAATGGAATAGACTGTGGAGTGGAATGAGGTATGGAATGGAATGGAATGTGGAAAGGCATGTGGAATGGAATGTGGAATGGAATGTCGAATTTAATGTGGAATAGAACGGAATGGAATGTGGAATGGAACGTGGAGTGGTTTGGAATGGAACTTGGAAGGGAATGCGGAATGGAATGGAATAGAATGGAATGTGGAATGGAATTTGGAATGGAATGGATTGAATTATGCAATGGAATGTCGAATGCAATGTGGAATGGAATTTGGAATGGAATGGAATGGAACGTTGAATGGAAAGTCGAATGGAATGGAATAGAATGTGGAATGGAAAGCGAAATGGAATGGAAAGGAACGTGCAATGAATAGTGGAATGGAATGTGGAATGGAATGGAATGGAATGTGGAATGGAATGTGGAATGAAATGGAATGTGCAATGTAATGTGGAATGGAATGTAATGGAATGTGTAAATGGAATGGAATGGAATGTGGAATGTTACATGGACTGGAATGGAAAGCACTGTACAATGGAATGTGGAATGGAATAGGGTGGAATGTGTAATGGAATGCTCAATAGAATGTGGAATGGAATGTGGAATTGAATGTACTGGAATTTGGAATGGAATGTGGAATGGAATGTTGAATGGAACAGAAGGGAATGTGGATTGGAATGTGGAATGGAATGAGGAATGGAAAGTGGAATATACTGGAATGGAATGTGTAATGCAATGTGGAATGGAAAGTGGAAAGAATGTGCAATGGAATGGAATCAAATGTGGAATGGATTTTGGAATGGAATGAGCAATGCAATTTGGAATGGAATGGAATGGAATGTGGAATGCAATGGAAAGGAATGTGGAATGGAATGTGGAATTGAATGGAATGGAATTTGGAATGCAACGTGGAATGGCATGGAATGCAATGTGGAATGGAATGTGGAATGGAATGGAATGGACTGTGGAATGGCATGGAATGCAATGAGGAATGGAATGTGCAATGCAATGTAGAATGGAACGTGGAATGGAAGATGGAATGGAATGGAATGGAATGTGGAATGGAATGTTATGGAAAGTGGAATGTAATGGAAAGTTGATTGGAAAGTTTAATGGAATGGAATGTTATGTGGAATAGAATATGGAACGGAATGGAATGTGGAAAGTAATGTTCAATGGAATGTGGAATGGAATGTGAAATGGAATGGAATGCAATTTGGAATAAAATGTGGAATGGAATATTGAATGCAACGTGGAATGGAATGTTGAATGAAATGGAATGGAATGTGGAATGGAATGTGGAATAGAAAGTGGAATGAAAGGAGTGTAATTCGAAATGTAATGTGGAATGGAATGGAATGGAATGTGGAAAAGAAAGGAAACGAATGTGAAATAGAATGGAATGGAATGGAATGGGAATTGAATGGAATAGAAAGTGGAATGCAATGGAATGGAATGAAATGAGGAATGGAATGGAACGGAATATGGAATGCAATTCAACCAAATGAAATGAGGAATTGAAAGGAATGGAACGTGGAATGGAATGGAATGCAATGTGGTCTGGAATGGAATAGAACGTGGAATGGAATGTGGAATGTAATGGAATCGAATGTGGAATGAAATGGAATGGAACATGAAATAGAACGTGGAATGCAATGTGGAATTGAAAGTGGAATGGAATGGCATGGAAACGGAATGAGGAAAGGAATGCAATGGAATGTTGAAAAGAATGGAATAGAATGGAATGGAATGAGGAATAGAATGAAATAGAATGTGGAATACAATGGAATGGAATGAAATTTGGAATTGAATGAAATGGAATCTGGAATGGAATGGAATGGAATGTGGAATGGTATGGAATATAATGTAGAATGGAATGTGTAATGGAATGTGGAACGGTATGTGGAATGGAATTTGGAATGGAATGCAATGAAATGCTGAATGAAATGGAATGGAATATGGAATAGAATCGAATGTAATGGAATGTGGAATGGAATGTGGAATATACTAGAACAGAATGTGGAATGAAATGCAATGGAACGGGGAATAGAATCTGTAATGGAATGTGGAATGGAAAGTGGAATGGAATGGAATGGAATGTGGAATGGAATGGAATGCAATGTGGAATGGAATGGAATGGAATGTGCAATAGAATGGAATGGAATGTGCAATGCATTGGAACGGAAAGTGGAGTGGAATGTGGAATGAAATGGAATGGAATGCCAAGTGAAATGGAATGGAATGTGGAATGGAATGGAATGGAATGTGGAATGGAACAAAATGGAATGCGGAATGGAAAGGAATGCAATGGAATGTGGAATGGAATGGAGTCTCGAATGCAATGCAATGTAATATCGAATTAAATGGAATGGAATGTGGAATGGAATAGAATGGAATGTGGAATGGAATGCAAAGGAATTCCGAATAAAATGGAATGGAATGTAGAATGGAATGGAATGGAATGCTGAATGAATGTAGAAATGAATGGAATGGAATGCTGAATGGAGAATGAAGTGGAATGTGGAATGGAATGAAATGGAATGTGGAATGGAAAGTGGAAAGCAATGGAATGGAATGTGGAATGGAATGGAATGGAAGGCTGAATGGAATGGAATGAAATGTAGAATGGAATGCAATGGAATGAAATGCAACGTGGAATGGAATTGAATGTAATTTGGAATGGAATGTGGAATGGAGTGCAATAGAATCTGCAATGGAATGGAATGAAAAGTGGAGCGGAATGTGGAACGGAATACAATGGAATTCTGAGTGAAATGGAATGGAAAGTGGAATGGAATGGAATGGAATGTGGAATGGAATGGAATGGAATGTGGAATGGAATGGAATGGAATGTGGAATGGAATGGAATGGAATGTGGAATGGAATGGAATGGAATATGGAATGCGATGCAATGGAATGCTAAATTAAATGGAATGAAATGTGTAATGGAATACAATGCAATATGGAATGGAATGCAAAGGAATTCCGAATGAAATGGAATGCAATGTGGAATGGAATGGAATGGACTGCCGAATGAAGTGGAATGGAATGTGGAAAGGAATGGAATGTAATTTGGAATGGCATGGATTGGAATGTGGAATGGAATGGAATGTGGAATAGAATGGAAGGGAATGAGGAATGTCTTGTGGAATGGAATGGAATGTGGAATTGAATGGAATAGAACGTGGAATGGAACGTGGATTGGAACGTGGAATGGAACGTGCAATGGGAAGTGGAATGAATAGAGGAATGGAACATGGAATGAAACGTGGAGTGGAATGGAATTTATTTTGGAATATAATGTGGAATGCAATGGAAAGGAATGGAATGGAATGTGTAATGGAAAGGAATGGAAAGTGGAATGGAATATAATTGAATGGAAAGTGGAATGTAATGGAATGGAATGTGGAATGGAATGGAATGGAATGTGGAATGGAATGGAATGGAATGAGGAATGGAAAGGAATGGAATGTGGAATGGATTGTAGAATGGAATGGAATGTGGAATGGAATGGAATGGAACGTGGAATGGAAAGTGGAATGAAACGTGGAATGGAACGTGTTACGGGAAACGGAATGGAAAGTGGAATCGAATACGGAATGGAATGTGTAGTGGAATGG
Organism: Pongo abelii; assembly: GCF_028885655.2. Taxonomy (NCBI): domain Eukaryota; kingdom Metazoa; phylum Chordata; class Mammalia; order Primates; family Hominidae; genus Pongo; species Pongo abelii. The sequence continues at coordinate 12,148,994 of NC_071999.2, forward strand.
AATGGATTTTGGAATGTAATGTAGAATGCAATGGAAAGGAACGGAATGGAATATGGAATGGAATGGAATGGAAAGTGAAATGGAATATAATGGAATGGAATGTGGAATGGAATGTAACGGAAAGTGGAATGGAATGGAATGGCATGTGGAATTTAATGGAATGCAATGTGTAATATAATGTAGAAGGGAATGGAATGGATTTTGGAATGGAATGGAATGGAGCGTGCAATAGAATGGAATAGAAGTTGGAATGCAAAGGAATGTAATGTGGAATGCAAAGTGGAATGGAATGGAATGGAATGTGGAATGGAACGTGCAATGAAATGGAATAGAAAGTGGAATGGAACGTGGAATGGAATGGAATGGAATTTGGAATGGAACGTGGAATTAAAAGGAATGGAATGTGTCATGGACCGTGGAATGCAACGTAGAATGGAATGTGGAATCGAAAGTGGAGTGGAATGCAGAATGTATGTTCAATGGAAGGGAATGGAATGTTGAGTGGAATGTGAAATGGAATGGAATGGAATGTGGTATTCAATGTGGAATGGAAAGGAATTGAGTGTGGAATGGAATGAGGAATGGAAAATGCCATTGGAAGTGGAATGAAATGTGGAACGGAACGTGGAATGGAATGTGGAATGGAATGGAATGGAATTTGGAATGGAAAGGAACGGAATATGGAATGCAATGTGGAATGGAATGGAATGGAATGTGGACTGGAATAGAATGGAATGTGGAATGGAATGTGGAATGGAATAGAATGGAATGTGGAATGGAATGGAATAGACTGTGGAATGGAAAGGAATGGAATGTGGAATGGATTGTGGAATGGAATGGAATGTGGAATGGAATGGAATGGAACGTGGAATGGAACGTGGAATGAAACGTGTTATGTGAAGCAGAATGGAAAGTGGAATGGAACACGGAATGGAATGTGGAGTGGAATGGAATGGATTTTTGACTGTAATGTGGAATGCAATGGAAAGGAAGGGAATGGAATGTGGAATGGAAAGGAATGGAAAGTAAAATGGAAAAATGTGGAATCGAATGTGGAATGGAATATAATGGAATGTGGAATGGAATGGAATGCAATGTGGAATAGAATGTGGAAGGGAACGGAATGGATTTTGGAGTGGAATGGAATGGAGCGTGGAATAGAATGGAATGGAATTTGGAATGCAATGGAATGTAACGTGGAATGCAACGTGTAATGGAATGGAATGGAATGTGGAATGGAATGGAATGGAATGTGGAATGGAATAAAATGGAATGTGGAATGGAAAGTGGAATGGATTGGAATTTAATGTGGAATGGAACGTGGAGTGGAATGGAATTGAATGTAATCTGGAATGGAACGTGCAATGGATCGTGGAATGGAATGTGGAATGGAACGTGGAAGGGAATGCAATGGAAAGTGAAATGGAATGTGCAATGGAACCTGAAATGGAACGTGGAATGGAACGGAATGGAATGTGGAACGAAATGGAATCGAATTTGGAATGGAATGGAGTGGAATGGAATGGTGAGTGGAATGGAATGGAATGTGGAATGGAATGGAATGGAAAGGGATGGAATTTGAATTGAAATGGAATGGAAAGTGGAAGGGAATGGCATGGAATGTGGTACGGAATTGAATGGAATGTTGAATGGAATGGAATGGAGTGGAATGTGGACATGTATGTAATGGAATGTGGAATGGGAAGTGGAATGGAATCTTTTATTAAATGAAGTGGAATGTGGAATGGAATGTGAAATGGAATGGAGTGGAATGTGGAATGGAATGGAAAGGCATGTGAAATGGTGTGGAACGGAATTTGCAATTTAATGGAATCGAATGTGGAATGGAATGGAATGGAAAGTGAAATGGAATTGAATTGATTGTGGAATGGAATGGAATGGAAAGGAATCGAATGGAATCGAATGGAATGGGATGTGCAATGGAATGGAAAGGAATTGAATTTGAAATGGAATGTTATGGAATGGAGTGTGGAATGCAATGGAATGGAATGGAATGGAATGGAATGGAATGGAATGGAATGTAAGGGAATGTGGAATGGAAAGTGAAATGGAATGGAACGGAATGTGGAATGGAATGAGGAATGCAATGGAATGTGAAATGGAAAGGAATTAAATGTGAAATGGAATGGAAATGAATGTAACTTAATGTGGAATGGAAAGGAAATAATGTGAAATGGAAAGCGGAATGGAATGGAATGGAATGTGAAAGGGAATAAAAAGGAATAGAATACAATTTGGAATTGAATGGAATGGGATGTGAAATTTAATAGAATGGAAGGTGGAATGGAATGGAATGGAGAGAAAAGTGGAATGGAATGGAATGGAATGTGGAATAGAATGTAGAATGGAATGTGAAATGGAATGTGAAATGGAATGGAATGAAATGTGTAATATTGGAATGGCATATGGACTGGAATGGAGTGGAATGAAATGGAAAGTGAAATGGAATGGAAAGGAATGTGGAATTTAATGTGGAATGGAAAGGAATGGAATGTGGAATGGAATGGAATGCAATGTGGAATGGAATGCAATGGAATGGAGTGGAAGGTGGAAAGGAATGCAATGGAATGTGGAAAGGAATGTGGAATGCAATGGAAAGGAACATGGAATGGAATGGAATGGAGTGGAATGAGGAATGGAATGGAGTGGAATTAAGAATGGAATGCAGTGGAATGTGGAATGGAATGGAACGTAATACGGAATGGAATGTGGAATGATATGGAATGGAATGTGGAACGGAATGTGGAATGTAATGGAATGGAATCTGTAATTGAACATGGAACGCAATGTGGAATGGAATGTGGAAAGGATCTTGGAATGGTAAGTGGAATGTCATGTGGATTGGAATGTGGAATGGAATGGAATTGAAAGTGGAATGGAATGGAATGGAATGTGGAATGGAATGGAATGGAAGGTGGAATGCAATGGAATGGAATGTGGAAAGGAATGGAATGGAATGTCATGTGGAATGCAACATGAAATGGAATGGAATGAAATGTGGAATGGAATGTGGAATGGAATTGACTGGAACATGCAATGAAAGGTGGAATGGAACGTGGAATGAAACGTGCAACGGAATGGAATGGAATGTGGAATGGAAAGGAATGGAATGGAATGTGGAAAGGAATGGAATGGAATGGAATGAGGAAAGGAATTGAATGGAATTGAAGGGAACATGAAATGCAATGGAATGGAATGTGGTATGGAATGGAATGGAATGCGGAATGCAAAGGAATGAAGTGGATGGTGGAATGCAATGTTGAAGGGAATGTGGAATGGAATGTGGAATGAAATGTGGAATGGAATGGAGTGGAATGTGGAATGGAAAGGAATGGAATGGATTGTGGAATGCCATGTGGAATGGAATGGAATGAAATGTGGAATGGAATGTGGAATGGAGCATGGAAGGGAATGGAATGGAATGTGGAAAGGAACGTGCAAAGAATTGTGGAATGGAACTTGAGTGCAAAGTGAAATGGTGTGGAATAGAATGGAATGTGGAATGGAATGGAATGGAATATGGAATGGAATGTGGAATGGAATGGAATGCAATGTGAAATGGAATGGAATGCAATCTGAAATGGAATGGAATGGAATGTGGAATGGATTGTAATGGAATGTGGAAAGGAATGTAATGGAGTGGAATGTGGAAAGGAATTGAGAGAAATGTGGAATGGAATGGAGTGGAATGTGGAATGGAATTGAATGAAATGTGGAATGGAATGTGAAATGGAGTGGAATGGAAACGGTGAACGTATCGTGGAATGGAAAGTGGAATGGAAATTGGAATTTAACATGGAATGGAAACTGGAATGGAATGTGAAATGGAATGGAATGGATTTTGCGATATAATGTGGAAAGGAATGGAATACAATGGAATGGAATGGAATGGAATGGAAACTGTGATAGAATGGAATGTAATGTGGAAAGGAATATAATGGAATGGAACTTGGAACGGAATGTGGAAAGCAAAGGAATGGAATGTGGAATGGAATTTCGAGTGGAATGTGGAATAGAATGTGGAATGGAATCTGGAATGGAATGTGGAATAGAATGTGGAAAGGAAAATGAAATGTAATGGAAAGTTATGTGGAATGGAATGTGTAATAGAATGTGGAATGCAATGTGGAAGGTAAAGGAATGGAATGGATTGGAATTGAATGGAATGAAATGGAATGCGGAATGGAATGGAATGGAATGTGGAATGGAATGGAATAGAATGTGGAATGGAATGCAATGGAATGCGAACTGGAATGGAATGGAACGTGGAAGGGAATGGAATGGAATGTGGAATAGAATGTAACGGAATGGAATGTGGAATAGAATGGAATGCAAACGAAAGGAATGTGGAATAGAATGTAAAGGAATGGAATGTGGAATAGAATGGAATGCAATGGAAAGAAATGCGGAATTGAATGGAATGGAATGTGGAATAGAATGGAATGCAATGGAATGGAATGCGGAATGGAATGGAATGTGGAATGGAATTTTGAGTGGAATGTGGAATAGGATGTGGAATGGAATGTGGAATGGAAGGGAATGTAATGTGGAATGTAATGCGGAATTGAATGTCGAATGGAAAGTGAAATGGAATGGAATGGAATGTGGAATGGAACGTGGAATGGAATGGAATTTAACATGGAGTGGAACATAGAATGGAACATGGAAGGGAAGTTGGAATGGAATGAAATGTGGAATGGAATGGAAAGTGGAATGGAATGTGAAATGGAATGTGGAATGGATTGTTGAATGGAATGTTGAATGGAATGGAAAGGAATGTGGTATGGAATTTGGAATGGAATCTGGAATAGAATGTGGAATAGAATGTGGAAAGGAAAATGAAATGTAATGGAAAGTAATGTGGAATGGAATGTGTAATAGAATGTGGAATGCAATGTGGAAGGTAAAGGAATGGAATGTGGAATGGAAAGTGGAATAGAATGTGGAATGTAATGTGGAATGGAATGGAATATGGAATGGAAAGGATTGGAATGTGTAAAGGATTGTGCAGTGGAATTCAAAGGAATGTGGAATGGAAAGGAATGGAATGTGGAATGCTGTGTGGAATGGAACATGGAATGGAACGGAATGGAATGTGGAACAGCATGTGGAATGGAGTGTGGAGTGGAATGTGGAATGGGACGGAATGAAATGTGGAATGGAATGTGCAATGGTGTGTGGAATGCAATGCGGAATGGAACGGAAAGGAATGTGGAATGGAATGAGGAATGGAATGGAGTGGATTGTGGAATGGAATTGAATGGAATGGTATGGAATATGGAAAGGAGTGCATTGGAATGTGGAATGAAACGTGGAAAGGAATGTGGAATGAAACTTGGAAAGGAATGTGGAATGGAACGTGGAATGAAACGTGGGATGTAATATGGAGTGGATTGTGGAATGGAATGTGGATTGGAATGGAATGGAATTTGGAATGGAATGAGGAATGGAAAGGAATGGAATGTGGTTGGAATGTGGAATGCAATGTGTAATGGATTGTGGAATGAAATGTGGAATGGAATGTGTAATGTAATGTAGTGGAATGTAGAATGGAATGTGAAAAGGACTGTGGAATGAAATGTGGAATGTAAGGTAGAAAGGGATGAAATCGAATGGAAATTGGAATGGAATGTGGAATGGAATGGAATGGAATGGAAGGTGGAAAGGAATGGAATGGAAGGTGGAATGGAATGTTCAATGGAATGTGGAATGGAATGGAATGAAATGTCGAAAAGAATGTGGAGTGGAATAGAATGGAATGTGGAATGGAATGAAACGCAATGTGGAATGGAATGCTGAGTGAATGTGGAATGAAATGTGAATTGGAATGAAAAGGAATGTGGAATGGAATGTGGAATGGAATGTGGAATGGAAAGGAATGCACTGTCGAATGTAATGAGGAATGGAATGAGGAATGAAAAGTGGAATGGAATGGAATACAACATGGAATGTAACGTGGAATGGAATTGAATGGAACCCGGTGTGGAACGTGGAATGCATCGTGGAAGGGAACGTGGAATGGAAAGAAATGTGGAATGGAATGGAACAGGATGTGGAATGGAATGTGGAATAGAATGTGGAAAGTTATGTGGAATGGAATGGAATGTGGAATGGAAAGTAGTGGAATGTGGAAAGTAATGTTGAATGGAATGCAAAGGAATGTGGAATGGAAAGGAATGGAATGTGGAATGGAATGTAGAGTGGAATGTTAAATGGAACGGAATGGAATGTGGAACGGCATGTGGAACGGAGTGTGGAATAGAATGTGGAATGGGACGGAATGAATTGTGGAATGGAATGTGGAATGTAGTGTGGAATGAAATGCGGAATGAAAAGCAAAGGAATGTGGAATGCAATGTGGAATGCAATGTGCAATGGAATGTAGTGGATTGTGGAATGGAATTGAATGCAATGGTATGGAATATGGAATGGAATGCACTGGAGTGTGGAATGGAACGTGGAAAGGTACGTGGAATGGAATACGTAATGGAACGTGGAAAGGAAGGTGGAATGCAATGGAATGGAAAGTGGAAAGGAACGGAATGGAATTTAGAATGGAATGAGGAATGGAAAGGAATGGAATGTGGTTGGAATATGGAATGGAAGGTGGAAGGGATTGTGGAAAGAAATGTGGAATGGAAGGTGTAATATAACGTAATGGAATGTACAATGGAATGTGGAATGGAATGTGGAATGGAACGCGGAATGTAACGTGGAAAGGAATGGAATGGAATGGAACTTGGAATGGAAAGTGGAATGCAATGGAATGGAAGGTGGAATGGAATGGAATGCATGAAAGAGTGGAATGTGCAATGGAATGTGGAATGGAATGGAATGGAATGTCGAATGGAACGTGGAGTGGAAAGGAAAGGAATGTGGAATGGAATTAAATGCAATGTGGAATGGAATGTTGAGTGGAATGTGGAATGGAATGTGGATTGGAATGGAATGGAATATGTAATTGAATGTGGAATTTAATGTGGAATGGAAAGGAATACACTGTCGAATGTAATAAGGAATGGAATGAGGAATGGAAAGTGGAATGGAATGGAATGGAATGTGGAATGTAACGTGGAATGGAATGGAATGTAACGTGGAGTGGAAAGTGGAAAGCATCGCGGAAGGGAACGTGGAATGCAATGAAATACGGAATGGAATGGAATGGAATGGAATGGAATGTGGACTGGAATGTGAAATGGAATGTGGAATGGAATGCTGAATGGATTGTGGAAAGGAATGGAATGGTATAGAATATGGAATGGAATGTAATGGAATGTTGAATGGAACGTGCAAAGGAACGTGGAATGGAATGTGGAATGTAAGTGAATGGAAAGTGTAATGTAATGGAATGGAACGTGGAATGTAATGTGAAATGGGATGGAATTGAACGTGTAATGGAATGTGGAATAGAATGTGGAAACGAATGTGGAATGGAACGTGGAATGGAATGTCGAATGGAATGGAATGAAACGTGTAATGGAATGTAAAATGGAATGGAATAGAATGTGGAATGGAAGGCAGAATGGAACGTGGAATGTGATGGAATGGAATGTGGAATGAAATGTGGTATGGAATGAAATGGAATGTGGAATGGAATGTTAAATGGAAGGATTAATGGAATGTGGAATGAAATGGAAAGGAATCTGGCATGGAATGTGGAATCGAATGTGTAATGGAAGGGAAGTAATATGCAATGGAATGTGGAATGGAATGTGGAAAGGAAACTGGAACGGCATGGAATAGAATAGAGGAATGGAAAGTGTAATGGAATGGAAAGGAACGTAGAATGCAACGTGGAATACAATGTGTGGAATGGAATGCAATGTGGAATGGAATGGAATGCAACTTGGAATGAAATGTGGAATCGAATGTGGAATGGAATGTGGAATGGAATGGAATGGAAAGTGGTATAGAATGTGGAGTGCACAGTGGAATTAAATGTGGAACGGAATGGAATGGAAAGTGGAATGGAATTTGTTATGGAATTGTGGAATGGAACGTGAAATGGAATGGAATGGAATGTGGAGCGGAACGTGGAATGGAATGGAATGGAACATGGAATAGAACATGGAATGGAAAGTGAAATGGAATGGAATGTAACGTTGAATGGAATGTGGACAGGAAAGTGGAAAGGATTGGAATATGGAAAGGAATGGAATGGAATGTGCAATGGAATGGAATCGAAAGTGGAATGGAATGGTAAGGAATGTGTAATGGAATGTCGAATGGAAGGCGAAATGCAAAGTGGAATGAAATACGGAATGAAAGAGAATGGAACATGGAATGGAATGGAATGGAACATGGAGTGGAAGATGGAATGCAACGTAAAATGGAAAGTCGGATGGAATGGAATGGAATGTGGAATGGAATACAATGAAATGTGGAATGGAATATGGAATGGAATGTGGAAAGGTTTGAAATGTGGAACGGAATGGAATGGAATGTGGAATGGAAGGGAATGGAAGGTGAAATGGACTGTGGATTGGAATGTGGAACGGAATGCAATGGAACGTGGAATGAAATGGAATGGAACGAGGAATGAAATGTGGATGGGAACGTGGAATGGAATGTCTGTTGGAATGGAATGCAATGTTGACTGCAATGCAATGGAAAGTGGAATGGAATGTGGAACGGAATGGAATGGAATGTGGAATGGAATATAAAATGGAAAGTGGAAAGGAATGTAGAATGGAATGTGGAATGGAACAGAAAGGAATGTGGAATGGCATGGGGAATGCAATGTGGACTGGAAGGGAGTGGAATGTGGAATGGAATGTGGAATGGAATGTGGAATGGTAAGTAGAATGGAATGTGGAATGTGGAATATAATGTAGACAGGAATGCAATGGAATTTGGAATGGAATGTGGAAAGGAGAAGAATGGTATGTGGAATGGAATGTGGAACGGAATGTGGACACGAATGCAATGGACAGTGGTACGGAATGTGGAATGGAATGGAATGGAATGTGGAATGGAATATGGAATGGAAATGGAATGGCATGGACTATGGAATGGAATGCAATCGAATAGAATGAAATGTATTAGAAAGTGCGATGGACAGTGGAATGGAACTTGGAATGGAATGGAATGGATGGTGGAATGGAATGGAACGGAACATGGAAAGGAAAGTAATGGAATGTGTAATGGAAAGGAATGTAACGTGGAATGCAATGGAATGGTATGGAAAGTGGAATGGAATGGAATGGAATGCAATCTACAATGGAAAGGATGGGAATGTGGAATGGAATAAAATAGAATGTGGAATGGAATAGATTGGAATGTGGAGATGATTGGAATGGAATGAAATGTGGAATGGAATGCAGTGGAATAGAATGAAAAGGAATGCAACGTGGAATGCAATTCGGAATGGAATGGAATGCAACAGAATGTGGAATGGAATGGAACGTGGAATGGAACGTGGAATAGAATGAGGAAAGGAATGCAATGGAATGAGGAATGGAATGAAACGTGCAATGAAACGTGGAATGGAACATGGAATGGAATGTGGAATGGATTGTGAGAAGGAATTCGGAATGGAACGTGGAATGGAATGGAATGGAATGAAACGTGGAAAGGAATGTGGAATGCAATGTGGAATGGAACGTGGAATGGAAACTGGAATGGAATGGAATGGAATGTGGAATGGGACGTGGAATAGAACAACGAATGGAATGGAATGGACTGTGAAATGGAATGTGCAATGGAATGGAATGGAATGTGGAAAGGAATGTGGAAGAAAATGTGGAATAGAATGGAATGGAAAGTGGAATGCAAAGTGGATTCGAATGCAATGGAATGTGGAATGGAATGGAGTGGAATGTGGAATCGAATGCGCACTGGAAAGCAGAGGGATGTGGAATGGAATGTGGACTGAAATGGAATGGAATAAGGAATGGAATGTGGAATGGAAGGTGGAATGCAAAGTGGAATTTAATGGAATATAATGTGGAATGAAAAGTGGAATGGAATGGAATGTGGAATGGAATGTGGAATGGAATGTGGAATGGAATGTGGAATGGTATGTGTAATGTTATGTGGAATGGAATGTGGAATGGAACATAATGTAATGTGCAATGGAATGTGGAATGGAATGTGAAATGGAAAGTGTAATGGAATGGAAAGGAATGTGAAAAGGAATGTGGAATGAAATGTGGAATAGAATGGAAAGAGATGAGGAATTGAATGGGGAATGGAATGTGGAATGGAACGTGGAATGGAATGGAATAGAAAGTGGACTGGAAAGTGGAATGGTATCGAAAGGAACGCAGAACGGAACGTTGAATGGAAAGTGAAATGGAATGTTGAATGGAATGGATCGGAACGCGGAATTGAATGTGGAATGGAAAGTGGAATGGAATGGAACGTGGGATGGAATGAGGAATGCAATGTGGAAGGCAACATAGAATTGAATGTAGAATGGAATGTGGAATGGAAAGTTATGGAATGTGGAAAGGAATGTGGAATGGAAAGTTACGGAATGTGCAATGGAACGCAATGAAATTTGGAATGGAATGTGGAATGGAATGGAATGAAATCAGGAATTAAATGTGAATTGGAATTGAATGGAATGTGAAATGCAATGGAATGGAAAGTGGAATGGAATGTGGACTGGAATGCATTGGAATGTGGAATGGATTGTGGAATGGAATGGAATGGAATTTGGAATGGAATTAAATGGAATGGGCAATGAAATCTGTAACGGAATGGAATGGAATTTTGAATGGAATGTTGAATTTAATGTGGAATGGAATTTTGAATGGAAAATGAAATGGAAAGTGAAATGGAACATAAAATGGAACGTGGAATAGAATGTGGAATGGAATAGAATGGAATGTGGAATGGAATGGAATGCAAGTGAATGTGGAATGGAATGGAATGGAATGTGGAATGGAATATAATGGAATGTGGAATGGAATGTTGAATGGAATGGAAACGAATGGAATGTGGACTTGAAGATGGAATGGAAAGGATTGGAATGTTTAATGGAATGTGGAATGGATTGTGGAATGGAAAGGAACGGAATGTGGAATGGAAAGGAAGGTGGAATTGAATGGAGGGTAATGTGAAAGGAATGTGGAATGCAATGGAATAGAACGTGGAATGGAATGGAATAGAATGTGGAATGGAATGGAATGGAATGTGGAATGGAATCGAATGGAATGTGGAATGGAATGAAATGGTATTGAATGGAATGTGGAAAGGAATCAAATGGAATGGAATGGAAGGGAAAGGAATGGAATGTGGAATGGAATGGAATTGTATGGTATGTGGAATGGAATGGAACGGAATGTGGAATGGAATGGAATGGAATGGAATGTGGAATTGAAGTTGAAATTGAATGGAATGGAATGTGGAAAGGAATGTGGAAACGAGTGGAGTGGAATGTGGAATGGAAGGTGGAATGGAATCGAATGGAATGTGGATTGGAATGGAATGAAACTTGGAATGGAACATGGAACGGAAAGTACAATGGAACTAGGAGTGGAACCTGGAATGGAAGGTGGAATGGAATGGAATGGATTGTGTAATGGAATGGAATGGAACTTGGAATGGAACGTGGAATGGAAAGAGGAATGGAACCTGGAGTGGGATTTGGAATGGAAGGTGGAATGGAATGGAATGGAATGTGGAATAGAATGGAACGGAAAGAATTGAATGAGGAATGCAATGGAATGGAATGTGGAATGGAAACGAATGGGAGGTGGAATGGAATGGAGTGGAACGTGGAATGGAAAAGAATGGTATGTGGAATGCAATGGAATGTTATGGAATGTTGAATGGAATGGAATGGAATGTGTAATGGAATGGAATGGAATGTAGAATGGATTAGAATGGGATGTGGAATGGAATGGAATGGAATGGAATGTGGAGTGGAATGCAATGGAATGGAATGTGGATCGGAATTCAATGGAATAGAATGAAATATGACAGAATGTGGAATGGACCGAGGAACGGAAGATGGAATGGAATGGAAAGGATTGTGGAATGGAATGGAATGGAATGTGGAATGGAAAGTAGTGGAAAGTGTAATGGAAAAGAATTTAATATGAAATGCTGTGGAATGGTATGGAATGTGTAACGGAATGGAATGGAACAGAATGGAATGTGCAACGGAATGGATTGGAATGTAGAGTTGAATAGAATAGAATGTGGAATGGAATGGAATGGTATGTGGAGAGGACTGGTATGGAATGGAATGTGGAATGGAATGCAATCGAATAGAATGAAATGGAAATCAATGTGGAATGGAATGTGGAATGGAATGGAACGTGCAATGGAACTTGGAATGGAACGTGAAATAGAAAGTGGAATGGAACGTGGAGTGGAATATGAGATGGAATTTCGAATGGAACGTGGAATGCAATGGAATGGAACGTGGAATGGAATGTTGAAAGGAATGTGGAATGGAACGTGGAATGGAACCTGGAATGCAATGGAAAGGATTGTGGAATGGAATGTTAATTGGAGTGTGGAACGTAACGTGGAATGGAAAGTAATGTAATGTAGAATGTATGTTGAATAGAATGTGTAATAGAATGGAATGGAATGTGGAATGGAATGTTGATTCGAATGGAATGAAATGTGGAATGGAAAGGAATTGAATGTGAAATCGAATGTGGACTGGAATGCAATTGAAAGTGGAAAAGAATCTGGACTGAAATGGAATGGAATGTGGAATGGAATGTCGAACCTATTGGAATGGAATGTGGAATGGAATGCGTAATGGTATGTGGAAATGAATGTGGAATGGTATGTGGAATGCAAGGTGGAATGGAAAATAATGCAATGTGAAATGGAAATTGGAATGGAATGGAATGGAACGCGGAATTGTATGTGGAATGAAACTTGGAATGGAATGGAAAGAAAAGTGGAATGGAATGGAAAGGAACGTGGAATGGAATGTGGAATGGAAAGTTATGGAATCTGGAATGGAATGGAATGGAACTTGCAATGAAATTCAATGTAATGCAGAATGGAAGTCGGAATCGAATGTAATTGAATTTGGAATGCAATGTGGAGTGGAATGGAATGTGGAATGGAATGGAATGGAATGTGTAGTGGAATCTTGAATGGAACGGAATGCAACGTGGAATGGAACATGGAATTGAACATGGAATGGAACGCGGAATGGAACGTGGAATGGAACGTGGAATGAAATGTGGAATGGAATGTAATGGAATGTGGAATATAAGGGAATGTAATGTGTAATGGAATGTGGAATGGAAGGGAATGCAATGGAATGGAATGTGGAAGAGAATGGAAAGGAATGTGTAATGGAAAGTAATGGAATGTGGAAAGTAATGGAATGATATGGAATGTGGAATGGAATTGAATGGAATGGAATAGAATGTTTTATGAAATGGAATGGAATGTGGAATAGAATGGAATGAAACGCGGAATGGAATGTGGAACTGAATGTAATGGAATGTTAAATGGTACGTGGAATGAAATGGAATGGAATGTGGAATGGACTGTGGAATGGAATGTGGAATGAAATGGAATGTAATGTGGAATGGACTGTGGAATGTAATGTGGGATGGAATGAATACAGCATGGAATGGAATGTTCAATGGAATGAAATGGAATGTGGAATGGAATATGGTATGGAATGTGGAATACAACTGGATGGAATGTGGAATTGAATGTGGAGTGGAATGTTTAATGGAACGTGGAATGGAACGTGGATTAGAATGGAATGGAACGTGGAATGGAACGTGGAGTGGAATGGAAAGGAATGTGGACTGGAATCAAAAGGAATGTGGAATGGAATGCAATGGATTGTGGAATGGAATGTTGAATTTAACGTGGAATACATTGTGGAAAGGAAAGTGAAATGGAAAGTGGAATGGAATGTTTAATGGAACATGGAATAGAATGTGGAATAGAATAGAATGGAATGTGTAATGGAATGAAATGGAATGCAAAGGAATGTGGAATGGAATGAAATGGAATCTGTAAAGGAATGGAATGGAATGTGGAAAGGAATGTGGAATAGAATGTGGAATGGAATGGAATGGAATGTGGATTGGAATGCGGAAAGGAAAGGGAATGGAATGGAATGGAATGGGGAAAGGAATGGAATGGAATGCAATGTGGAGTGCAATGGAATGCAGTGGAATGCGGACTGAAATGGAACAGAATGGAATGGATTGTGGAACGGTATATGGAAAGGAATGGAATGGAACGTGGAATGGAATGTAGAATGGAATGTGGAATGGAATGTAGAATGAAATGGAATGGAATGTGGAACGGAATGGAATGAACCTTCTAATAGAATGGAAAGGAACGTAGAATGGAATGGAATGGAACATGGAATGAAATGGAATTGAATGACATGTATTGGAATGGAATGAGGAATGGAATGGAATGTGCAATGGAATGGAATGGAATGTGCAATGGAAAGGAATGGAATGTGGAATGGAATGGAATGCCATGTGGAATGGAGTGGAATGTGGAATGGAATGCAATGGAACGTTCAATGTAATTGAATGGATTGCAGACAAGTATGCAATGGAATGGAAAGGAATGAGGAAAGGAATGTGGAAAGGAATGGAAAGAAAAGTGGAATGAAATAAGGTATGGAATGGAATGGAATGGAAAGTGGAATGGAATGTGGAATGCAATGGAATGGAGAGGGGAAAGGAATGTGGACTGGAATGGAATGGAATGCGGAATGAACCGTGGAATGCAAGGGAATGGTATTTGGAATGGTATGGAATGGAATGTGGAATAGAATGGAATGGAAAGTTTAATGCAATGGAAATTATAATGGAATGAAATGGAATGAGGAATGAAATGTGGAATTGATTGGGATGGAATGTGGAATGGAATAAGGAATGGAATGGAATGGAAAATGGAATGGAATGGAATGCAATGTGGAATGGAAGGGAATGGAATGGTATGTGGAATGGAATGTGGAATGGAATGGAATGGAATGTGGAATAGAATGGAATACAATGGAACATGGTATATAATGGAATCAAATGTGGAAATTAATGGAATGGTAGGTGGAATGGAATGTGGAATGGATTGGAATGGAATGTGGAATGGAATGGAGTAGAATGGAAGGTGGAATATAATGGAATGGAAGGTGGAATGGAAAGGAATGGAAGGTGGAATGGAATGTGGAATGGAATGGAATGAAATGTGAAATGGAATCTAACAGAATGGAACGTGGAATATAATGGAATGGAATGGGTAATGGAACAGAATGAAAGGTGGAATGGAATGGAAAGGAACACGGAATTGAATGGAGTTGAATGGAATGTGGAATGGAATGGAAAGTGGAATGGAATGGAACGTGGAATGGAATGAAATAGAATGTGGAATGGAATGAAAAGGAATGTGGAAAGGAATTGAATGGAAGGTGGAATGGAATGCAATGAGGAATGGAATCAAATGCAACGTGAAATGGAATGCAATGGAATGGAATGTGGAATGGATTGGAATGGAATGTTGAATGGAATGTGGAATGGAATGGAATGTGGATTGGAATGTGCAACGGAATAGGACGGAACGTGGAAAGGAATGGAATGGAATGGAGTGAGGAATGGAATGGAAGGGAATTTGGAAAGGATTGGAATGGAATGTGGAATAGAATGTAGATTGGAGTAGAATTGAATGCGGAATGGAATGAAATGGAATGTGGCATGGAACGTGGAAGGGAATGGAATCAAATGTAATGGAAAGTGGAATGCACTGGAATGGAATGTGAAATGAAATTGAATGGAAGGGAATATGGAATGAAATGCCATGGAAAGTGGAATGAAATGTGGAATGGCATGGAATAGAAGGTGGAATGGTATGGAATGGAATGTGGAATGGAATGGAATGGAAAGTGGAATGGAATCGAACAGAATGTGCAATGGAATGGAAAGGAATGGAAAGGAATGTGGAATGGAATGGAATGGAATCTAGACAGGAATTCAACGGAATGGAATGTGGAATGGTATGGATTGGATTGGAATGGAATGTGGACTGGAATGGAATGAATTGGAATGAAATGTGGAATGGAATGTGGAATGGAATGGAATAGAAGATGGAATGGAAAGTACAATGGAATGTGGAATGGAATGTAGAAAGGAATGGAATGGAATGCATAATGGAATGGAATGTAACTTGGAATGGAATGGAATGGAATGAAAAATTGAATGGAATGGAAAGTGGAATGGAATGGAATTGAAAGTTTTGTAATGCAATGGTATGAGTAATGTAATGGATTGTGCAATGGAATAGAATGGAATGTGGAATGGAATGAAAGGCAATGTGGAATGGAATGGAATGCCATCTGGAATGGAATGGGATCTGGAATGGAATGGAATGGAATGTGGAATGGAATGGAATATAATATAGAGTGGATTGGAATGGAATCCGGAACGGAATGGAATGCAAAGTGCAATGGAACGGAATGGAATGTGGAAGGGCATGGAATGGAATGGGGAACGGAAAGGAAAGTGGAATGGAATGGAATGGAATGTGGAATGGAATGGAATGGAATATGTAATGGAAAGGAATGAAATGTGGAATGGAATGAGGAATGGAATGCAATGGAATGGAATGTGGACTGGAATGGAATGGAATGGAATGGAATGGAATGTGGAGAGGAATGCGAAATGTAATGGATTGGAATGTGGAATTGAATGGAATCCAATATGAAAAGGAATGGAATGTGGGATGGAATGTGGAAAGGAATGTAATGGAATGTGGAATGGAACTGAACGGATCGTGGAATGGAATGGAATGGAAAGTGAAATGCAACAGAACGGAATACGGAATGGAATGTGGAATGGAATGGAATGGAATGTGGAATGACATGGAATGGTATCGAATGTAACCTAGAATGAAATGTAGAATGGCATGGAATAGAATTTGGAATGATCTGGAATGGAATATGGAATGGAATGAGGAGTGAAATCGAATGGAATTTGGGATGGATAGGAATGGAATGGAATGGAACGGAATGTGGAATGGAATGGAATGAGGAATTGAATGGAATGGAATGATGAATTGAATGGAATGGAATGGAAGTTGGAATGGAATGTAGAGTTGAATGTGGAATGGAATGGAATGGAATGCGGATAGGAATGTGCAATGGAAAGTGACGGAACGTGGAATGGAATGCGCATAGGAATGTGCAATGGAAAGTGACGGAACGTGGAATGGAATGGAATGGAATGGAGTGAGGAATGGAATGGAAGGGAATTTGGAAAGGATTGGAATGGAATGTGGAATAGAATGTGGATTGGAGTGGAATTGATTACAGAATGGAAAGAAATGGAATGTGGCATGGAATGTGGAAGGGAATGGAATGAAATGTAATGGAAAGTGGAATGCAATGGAATAGAATGTGAAATGAAATTGAATGGAAGGGAATATAGAATGAAATGGAATGTGGAATGGAATCGAATGGAATGTGGAATGGAATGGAATGGAATGGAAAGGAATGTGGAATGGAATGGAATGGAATCTGGACAGGAATTCAATGGAAGGGAATGTGGAAAGGTATGGATTGGAATGGAATGGAATGTGGACTGGAATGGAATGAATTGGAATGAAATGTGGAATGGAATGTGGAATGGAATGGAATGGAACTTGGAATGGAAAGTACAATGGAATGTGGAATGGAATGTAGAAAGGACTGGAATGGAATGCCTAATGGAATGGAATGGAACTTGGAATGGAATGGAATGGAATGCAGAATGGAATCGAATGGAAAGTGGAATGGAATGGAATTGAAAGGTATGTAACGCAATGGAATGTGTAATGGAATGGATTGTGCAATGGAATAGAATGGAATGTGGAACGGAATGAAATGCCATGTGGAATGGAATGGAATGCCATCTGGAATGGAATGGGATCTGGAATGGAATTGAATGGAATGTGGAATGGAATGGAATATAATATGGAGTGGATTGGAATGGAATCCGGAATGCAATGGAGTGGAAAGTGCAATGGAATGGAATGGAATGTGGAAGGGCATGGAATGGAATGTGGAATGGAAAGGAAAGTGGAATGGAAAGGAATGGAATGTGGAACGGAATGGAATGGAATATGTAATGGAAAGGAATGAAATGTGGAATGGAATGAGGAATGGAATGCAATGGAATGGAATGTGGACTGGAATGTAATGGAATGGAATGGAATGTAAAGGAATGTGGAGAGGAATGCGAAATGGAATGGATCGGAATGTGGAAATGAATGGAATCCAATATGGAAAGGAATGGAATGTGGAATGGAATGTGGAATGGAATGTAATGTAATGTGGAATGGAATGGAATGGATCGTGGAATGGAATGGAATGGAATGTGGAATGGAACAGAACGGAATGTGGAATGGAATGTGCAATGGAATGGAATGGAATGTGGAATGAAATGGAATGGAATCGAATGTAATGTCGAATGAAATGTAAAATGGCATGGAATAGAATTTGGAATGATCTGGAAAGGAATATGGAATGGAATGAGGAATGAAATCGAATGGAATATGGGATGGATAGGAAAGGAATGGAATGGAATGAAATGTGGAATGGAATGGAATGGAATGAGGAATTGAATGGAATGGAATGGAAGGTGGAATGGAATGTGGAGTTGAATGTGGAATGGAATGGAATGTGGAATGGAATGGAATGCAATGTGCAATGGAATGGAATGGATTGGAATGTGGAACAGAATGGAATGGAATGGAGTGTAGTCTGGAATGGAATGGAATGGAATGAGGAATGGCATGTGGAATGCAATGTGGAAAGGAATGGAATGGAAGTTGGAATGGAACTTGGAACTTAGCGTGGAATGGAAAGTGTAATGGAAAGTGGAATGGAACGGAATGGAACATGGAATGGATTGCAATGGAATGGAACGTGGAAAGAAATGGAATGGAAGGTGGAATGGAATGGAATGGAATTTTATGGAGTGGAATGGAATGTGGAATGGAATGTGGAATGTAATGGAATGGAATGTGGAATGGAATGGGAAGCAATCTGGAATGGAATGGAATGTGGAATGGAATGGAATGGAATCTGGAAAGGAATGGAATAGAATATGGAATGGAATGGATTGAAATGTGGCATTGAACGGAATGGAATGTGGAATGGAATGTGAAATGGAATGAAATGGAGTTTGGAATTGAACGTGGAATGGAATGGAATGGAATATGGAAAGGAATGTTTAATGGAATGAAAGGGAACCTGGAATGAAATGGAATTGGACGTGGAATGGAATGTGCAATGGAATGGAATGAAACGTGTGACAGAACGTAGAATGGAAAGGAATGGAACGTGGAATGGAACTTGGAATGGAATGTGGAATGGAACGTGGAATGGAAAGTGGAATGGAATGTGGAATGGAATGTAATGAAACATGGAATGGAATGGAAAAGAATGGAATGTGGAATGGAATGGAATGGAATGTGGAATGGAATGGAACGTAATATGGAATGGAATGGAATATTGAATGGAATCTGGAATGGAATGGAATAGAATACGGAATGGAATGTGGAATGGAAAGTGGAATGGAATGTGGAATGGAATGGATTGGAATATGGTATGGAATGGAATGGAATGTGGAATGGAATGTGGAATGGAATGTTGAATGGAATGTAGAATGGTATGCCGTAGAATGTGGAAAGTAACTTGGAATAGAATGGAATGTAACGTGGAATGGTACATGGAAAGGAAAGTCGAATGGAAAGTGGAATGGAATGGAATCGAACAGGGAATGGAACTTGGATTAGAATGTGGAATGGAATGGAAAGTAATGCGGAATGGAATGGAATGGAACGGAATGGAATGTGGAATGGAATTAAATGAAATGTGGAATGCATTGGTATGGAATGGAATGTGTAATGGAATGCAAAGGAATGTGGTAAAGATTGGAATGGAACATGTAATAGAACGTGTAATGGAATGTGGAATGGAATGTGGAAAGGAAAGTGGATTGCAACGTGGATTGGAATAGCATGGAACGAGGAATGGAATGGAATGGAACTTGGAATGGAATGTGTAATGGAATGTGGAATGGAAAGTTTAATGGAATGAGGAATCAAATATGGAATGGAAAGTAATGGAATGTGGAATAGAATAGAATGGAATGTGGAATGGAATGGAATGGAATGTGGAATAGAATGGAATGGAATTTGGAATGGAATGAGGAATAGTATGTAATGGAATGGTATGGAATGTGGAAAGGAATGAAATGGAATATGTAATGGAATGTGGAATGGAACGTAGAATGGACTTGGGAATGGAATGTGTATTGGAATGTGAAGGGATATGGAATGGAATGTGGAATGAAATGGAATGGAATTTGGAATGCAATGGAATGGAATGTGGAACGGAAAATAGTGAATACTGGAATGGAATTGGATGCCTTGGAATGTGGAAAGGAATGGAATGAAAAGGAATGGAATGTGGAATGGAACGGAATGCAAGATAGAATGGAATGGACTTGAATGTGGAATGGAATGAAATAAAATGTAATGTGTACTGGAATGGAATGGAATGAAATGTGGAATGGAATCCAATGGAATGTGGAATGGAATCCAATGGAAGATGCTAAGGATTGGAATGAAAAGAGGAAGGGAATGTGGAATGGAAGGGAATGTGGAATGGAATGGAATCTGTAATGGAATGTTGAATTCAATGGAATGGAACGTGGAATGGAATAGAATGTGGAATGGAATGGTATCTGGAATGGAATGGAATGGAATGGAACATTGAATAAAATGGAATGGAAAGGAATGTGTAATGGAATGGAATGTGGAATGGATTGGAATACAATGGAATGGAACGTGGAGTGGAATGTAATGGAACGTGCAATGGAATGGAATGGAATGTGGAATGGATTGGGTTGGAATGGAATGTTGTATGGAATGGAAGGTGGAATGGAATGGAATGGACATGGAATAGAATGGAATGAAACATGGAATGGAATGAAATGGAATGAAAAGTGGAATAGAATGGAATGGAATGGAATGGAATATGGAATGCAACGTGGAATGGAACGTGGAAAGAAATGAAATGGAAAGGAATGGAATGTGGAATGGAATTCAAAGGAATGGAAGGTTGAATTGAATGTAGAATGGAATGGAATGGAATGTGGAATGGAATGTGGAATGGAATATGGAATGGAATATAGAATGGAATGGAATGGAATGGAATGCGGAATGGCATGGAATGGAATGGAATATGGAATGGAATGGAATCTAATGTGGTATGGAATAGAAAGGAATGTGGAATGGAATTGAGTGGAATGTGGAATGGAATGCAATGGAATGTGGAGTGGATTGGAATGCAATGTGGAATGGAATGAATTGGAATGTAAAACGGAATGGAATGGAAAGTGGAATGGAAACAACGCTATGTGCTATGGAATGGAATGGAGTGTGGAATGGAATGTGGAATGGAGTGGAATGGAATGTGTCATGGAATGTAGAAAGGAATGGAATGCAATGTGGAATGGAATGTGGAATGCAAAGGGTCACGAATTGGAATCTGGAATGGAACGTGGAATGGAATGGAACGGAATGGAATGGAATGGAATGGAAAGGAATGGAATGGAATGGAATGGAATGTGGAATAGAATGGAATGGAATGTGGAATAGAATGGAATGGAATGTGGAATGGAATGTGGAATGGAACGGAATGGAATACAGAATGGAATGTGGAATGGAAAGTGGAATGCAATGTGGAATGGAATGGATTGGAATACGGTATGTAATGGAATGGAATGTGGAATGGAATGTGGAATGGAATGGAATGGAATGTGGAATGGAATGTGGAATGGAATGTGGAATGGAATGTGGAATGCAATGTGGAATGGAATGTTGAATGGAATGTAGAATGGAATGCCAAAGAATGTGGAAAGTAACTTGGAATAGAATGGAAGGTAACGTGGAATGGTACGTGGAATGGACAGCGGAATGGAAAGTGGAATGGAATGGAATGGAACGGGGAATGGAACTTGGATTAGAATGTGGAATGAAATGTTGAATGGAACGCGGAAAGGAATGTGCAATGGAATCTGGAGTGGAAAGGAATGGAAAGGAATGGGGAATGGAATGGAATGGAATGCGGAATGCAATGAAATGGAATGTGGAATGCATTGGAATGGAATGGAAAGTGAAATGGAATGGAATGGAATGTGGTAAAGATTGGAATGGAACGTTGAATGGAACATGTAATGGAATGTGGAATGGAATGTGGAAAGTAAAGTGGATTGCGACATGGAATGGAAGAGCATGGAACGAGGAATGGAATGGAATGGAACTTGGAATGGAATGTGTAATGGAATGTGGAATGGAAAGTTTAATGGAATGAGGAATCAAATGGGGAATGGAAAGTAATGCAATGTGGAATAGAATAGAATGGAATGTGGAATGGAATGGAATGGAATGTGGAATAGAATGCAATGGAATTTGGAATGGAATGAGGAATACTATGTAATGGAATGGTATGGAATGTGGAAAGGAATGAAATGGAATATGTAATAGAATGTGGAATGGAATGTAGAGTGGACCGTGGAATGGAATGTGGATTGGAATGGGAAGGGATGTGGAAAGGAATGTGGAATGAAATGGAATGGAATTTGGAATGCAATGGAATGGAATGCGGAACGGAAAATAGTGAATACTGGAATGGAATTGAATGCCATGGAATGTGGAAAGGAATGGAATGAAAAGGAATGGGATGTGGAATGGAACGGAATGCAAGATAGAATGGAATGGACTTGAATGTGGAATGGAATGAAATAAAATGTAATGTGGAATGGAATGGAATGGAATGGAATATGGAATGGAATGGAATGGAATGTGGAATGTAATGCAATGGAATGTGCTAAGGATTGGAATGAAAAGAGGAAGGGAATGTGGAAGGGAATGGAATCTCTAATGGAATGTTGAATTCAATGGAATGGAAAGTGGAATGGAATGGAATGTGGAATGGAATGGAATGTGGAATGGAATAGTATCTGGAACGCAATGGAATGGAATGGAACATTGAATGAAATGGAATGGAATGGAATGTGCAATGGAATGGAATGTGGAATGGATTGGAATGTAGTGGAATGGAACGTGGAGTGGAATGTAATGGAACGTGCAATGGAATGGAAAGGAATATGGATTGGATTGGGTTGGAATGGAATGTTGAATGGAATGCAAGGTGGAATGGAATGGAATGGACGTGGAATAGAATGGAATGAAACATGGAATTGAGTGGAATATAATGAAAAGTGGAATAGAATGCAATGGAATGGAATATGGAATGCCACGTGGAATGGAACGTGGAAAGAAATGAAATGGAAAGGAATGGAATGTGGAATGGAATGCAATGGAATGGAATGTGGAATTGAATGTAGAATGGAGTGGAATGGAATGTGGAATGGAATGTGGAATGGAATATGGAATGTAATATAGAATGGAATGGAATGGAATGGAATGGAATGTGGAATGGCATGGAATGGAATGGAATATGGAATGGAGTGGAATGGAATGTGGAATGGAATAGAAAGGAATGTGGAATGGAATTGAGTGGAATGTGGAATGGAATGCAATGGAATGTGGAATGGATTGGAATGCAATGTGGAATGGAATGAATTGGAATGTAAAACGGAATGGAATGGAAAGTGGAATGGAAACAACGCTATGTACTATGGAATGGAATGGAGTGTGGAATGGAATGTGGAATGGAGTGGAATGGAATGTGTAATGGAATGTGGAAAGGAATGGAATGGAATGTGGAATGGAATGTGGAATGCAAAGGGTCACGGATTGGCATATGGAGTGGAATGTGGAATGGAATAGAACGGAATGGAATGGAATGGAATGGAAAGGAATGGAATGTGGAATAGAATGGAATGGAATGTGGAATGGAATGTGGAATGGAATGGAATGTGGAGAGGCATATGGAATGGAATGGATCATGGAATAGAATGGAATGTAATGTGAAATGGAATGTGGAATGGAATGGAATAGAATGTAGAAAGGAATGTGGAACGGAATGGAATGGAATGTGGAATGGCATGTGGAATAGAATGGAAATGTATGTGGAAAGGAATGAGGAATGAAATGGATTGCAATAAAATGTGGAAAGGAATGGATAGGAATGTGGAATTGAACGTGGAATGTAATGGCATGGAATGCAATGTGGAATGGAATGGAATGCCATGTGGAAAGGAATGGAATGGAATTTGGAATGGAATGGAATGGAGTATGGAATGGAATGGAATTGAATGTGGAGTGGAGTGGAATGGAATGTTGAATGAAATTTGGAATTGAATGGAAAGGAATGCAATGGAATGTCGAATGGAATGGAATGTGGAATGTAATGGAATATGGAATGGAATGGTACGTGTAATCACTTGGAATGTGGAATGGAATGGAATGTGGAATGGAATGGAATGGAACAGAATGGAAGGAATGGAATGTGGAATGGAACGGAATGGAATGCAATGTGGAATTGAATGGAATGTAATGTGGAGGGGAATGGAATGGAATATGGAATGCAATGGAATGGAATGCAATGTGTAATGGAATGGAAAGTAATTCAAAGTGGAATGGGATGGAATGGAAAGTGGAATGGAATGGAATGGAACGTGGAATGGAATTGAATGGAATGTGGAAAGCAACGTGGAATGAAATGGAATTCAATGGAATTTCATGTGGAATGGAATGGAATGCAATGGAAAGGAATGCAGAATAAAATGGAATGGAATGTGCAATGGAACGGAATGGAATATGGAATGGAATGGAATGGAAAGTGGAACGGAATGGAAAAGAAGGTGGAATTATATGGAAAGCATCGTGGAATGGAATGTGCAATGGAATGTGTAATGGAAAGGAAAGGAACTTGGAATTGAAGATGGAATGCAAAGCGGAATGGAATGGAATGGAATGTGGAATGGAATTGAACGGAATGTGGAGTGGATTGGATTGGAATGTGGAATGGAATTTGTAATGGAATGGAACGGAAGAGAATGTGCAATGGAATGGAATGTGGAATGAAATGGAATGCAAAGTGGAATGGAATGGAATGGAATGTGGAATGGAAAGGAATGGAATGTGGCATGGAATGGAATGGAAAATGGAAGGGAATGTAGAACGGAGTGCAAAGTGAATTGGAATGGAACGGAATGTGGAATGGCATGGAATGTAATGTGGATTGGAATGGAATGGAATGGGGAATGAAATGAAAGGGAAAGTGGAATGGAATTTGGACTGGATTGGAATGCAATGTGGAATGGAATGTGGAATGGAATCGAATGGAATGGAATGGGAAATGGAATGGAATTGAGTGGAATGTTGAACGGATTGTGGAATGGATTGGAAAGGAATGTGGAACGGAATGTGAAATGGAATGGAATGGACTGGAATGGAATGTGGAATGGAATAGAATGGAATGTGGAACTGAATGGAATGGAATGGATTGCAATGTGGATTGGAATGGAATGGAATGTGAAATGGAACGGAATTGAATGTGGAGGGCAATGGAATGGAATGTGGAATGGAATGGAATGGAATGCAATGGAATGTGGAATGGAATGGAAAGGAATGTGGAATGGAATGGAATGGAATGTCGAATGAAAGGAATGTAATATGGAATTCAATGTGGAATGGAACGGAATGGAATTAAATGTGGAATGGAAAAGAATGGAATGTGCAGAGGAATGTGGAATGGAATGGAATGGATTGCGGAATGAAATGTGGAATGGAGTGGCTCGTGGAATGGAATGTGGAATGTAGTGGAATGGAATTTTGAATGGAATGTGTAATGGAATAGAATGGAATGTGGAATGGAAAGTGGGATGGAATGGAATGGAATATGAAATGGAATGGAATGGAATGTGGAATGGAATGGAATGGAATGTGGAAGGGAATGTGGAATGCAATGTGGAATGGAAAGGAATGGAATAGAATGAAATGCGAAATGGATTGAGGAATGGAATGTGAAATGGAATATGGAGAGGAATGTGGAATGGAAGGAAATGGAACGTGGAATAGAATGGTGTGAAATGTGGAAAGGAATGGAACGGAAGGTCAAACAGAACGTGGAATGGAATGCAATGGAAGGTGGAATGGAAGGGAATGAAACGTGAAATGGAATGTGGAATGGAACGTAGAGTGCAATGTGGAATGGAATGTGGAATTGAAAGGAATGGATTGTGGAATGGAATGGAATGTGGAATGGAATGTGTAATGGAACTTGGAATGGAACGTGCAATGGAACGTTTAATGGAATGTGGAATGGAATTTGGTATTCAATGGAATTGCACGTAGAATGGAACTTGGAATGGAATGTGGAATGCAATGGAATGGAATGTGGAATGGAAAGGAATGGAACTTCTAATGGAATGGCAAGGTGTGGAATGTGGAATGGAATGGAATGGAATGTGGAATGGAATGGAATGGAATGTGGAATGGAACGTGGAACTGAATGTGGAAGGGAATGGAAAGTAATCTGGAATGGAAGGGAATGTATGTGGAATTGAATGTGGAATGGAATGGAGTGGAATGTGCAATGAAATTCAATGGAATGTGGAATGGAATGGAATGGAATGTGGAATGCAATGGAATGGAATGAAACGTGGAATGGAATGGAATGGAATGCGGAATGGAATGTGGAACGGAAAGTGGAATGCTACGTGGAATGGAATAGAATGAAACAAGGAATAGAACGGAATGGAATGTGGAATGAAATGTGGAATGGAACACTTAATGGAATGTGGAATCAAATCTGGAATGGAAAGTAAAGGAATGAGGAATAGAATGGAATGGAAAGTGGAATGGAATGGAATGGAATGTGGAATAGAATGCATTGGAATTTGGAATGGAATGTGGAATAGAATCTAATGGAATTGTACGGAATGTGGAAAGGAATGACATGGAAAATGTAATGAAATGTGGAATGGAACGTAGAATGGAACATGGGATGGAATGTGGATTGCAATGGAAATGGATGTGGAATGGAATGTGGAATGCAATGGAATGGAATTCATAAAGCAAAGGAATCGAAAGCAAAACGGAAAATAATGAAAACTGGAATGGAATTGAATGCTATGGAATGTGGAAATGAATGTAGTGGAATGGAATGGTATGTGGAATGGAATGGAATGCAACTTAGAATGGAATGGAATGGAAAGGAATGTGGAATGGAAGGAAATGAAATGAAATGTGGAATGGAATGGAATGCAGAATTGAATGGAATGGAATGGAATGTGGAATGGAATGGAATGTGGAATATAATGGAATGAAATGTTGAATGCAATGGAATGGAATGGAAAGTGGAATGGAATGGAATGGAATGTGGTAAGCCTTGCATTGGAAATAGGAAGGGAATGTGAAATGGAAAGGAATTTGGAATGGAATAGAATGGAATGGAATTTGGAATGCACTGGAATGTGGGAAGGAATGGAATGTGGAATGGAATGGAATGTGGAATTGAATGGAATAGAACATGGAAAGGAATGGAATGTGGAATGGAACGGGATGTGCAATGAAATGGAATGTGGAAAGGAATGGAATCTGGAAAGGAATGGAATGGAACGTTGAATGAAGTTGAATGGAATGGAATTTAGAATGGAATGGAATCTGGAATGGAATGGAATGGAATGGAACGTTGAATGAAATTGAATGGAATGGAATTTGGAACGGAATCGAATGTGGAATGCATTGGAATGGAATGTGGAATTGAATGGAATGGAATGTGGAATGGAATGTAATTGAATGTGGAATAGAATGGAATGGAATGTGGAATAGAATGTGGAATGTAATGGAATGGAAAGTGGAATAGAATGCAAACGAACGGTATTTAATGTGGAAAGGAATGGAATGGAATATGTAATGGTATTTGCAATGGAACGTAGAATAGAATGTGGAATGCAAAGAGGAATAGAAAGTGCAATTGAGTGTGGAATGGAACGGAAAGTGACGTGGAATGGAATGTGGAATGCAACGGAAAGGAGTGCGGAATGAATTGGAATGGAATGCAGAACAGAAAGTAATGGAATGTGGAATGGAACGCAATGGTATGGAATGTGGAAAGGAATGGAATGGAATGGAATGGCATGTGGAATGGAATAGAATGGAACATGGAATGGAATGGAAAGGAAGGTGGAATGCAATGAAAAGGAATGTTGAATGGATTGGAATGGAAAGTGGAATGGAATGGAATGTGGAATGGAATGGAATGAAATGTGGAATACAATGGAATGGAATGGAATGCGGATTGGAATGGAATGGAATGTGGAATAGAATGGAATGGAAAGTGGAATGGAATGACGAATGCAGTTGAATGGAATGTGCAATGGAATGTGGAATGCAATGGAATGGAATGTGGAATGGAATATGGAATGGAATGTGGTAAGGAATGGAACGGAATGTGGAATGGAATGTAGAATGCAATTTGGAAAGGAAAGGAATGTAATGTGGAATGGAATGTGGAGTGGATGCAATGTGGAATGGAAAGGAATGGAATGTGGAATGGAATGTGGTGTGGAAAGTGTAATGGAGTTGAATGGATTGTGGAACGGAAAGTGGAATGGAACGTGGAATAGAACGCGGAATGGAACGTGGAATGGAACGTGGAATGGAACGTGGAATGGAACGTGGAATAGTATGGAATGGAACAGAATGTAATGGAATGTGGAATGGAAGGGAAAGGAATGTGGAACGGAATGTGTAATGGAATGGAATGCAATGGAATGAGTAATGGAATGGTATGGAATGTGGAATTGAAAAAATGGAATGTGGAATGGAATGGAATGGTATGGAATGTGGAATGCAATGGAAAGGTATGGAATGGAATGGAAAGTTAAGGAATGTGGAATAGAACGGAATGGAAAGTGGAATGGAATGACGAATGCAGTTCAATGGAATCCGCAATGGAATGTGGAATGCCATGGAATGGAATGTGCAATGGAAAGGAATTGAAGGTAGAATGGAATGTTGAATGGAAAACGGAATGGAATGTAATGGAACGTGCAATGTAACGTGGAGTGGAATGGAATGGAACTTGCTATGGAAAGTGGAGTGGGACGCGGAATGGAATGTGGAATGGAATGTGGAATGAAATACAATGGAATGTGGAATGGAATGGAATGGAGAGTGGAATGGAATGTGGAATGGAATGGAATGGAATGAGGAATGAATTGTTGAATGGAATGTGAAATGGAATGGAATGCAATGTGGAATGGAATGTGGAATGGAATGGGGAGTTGAATGTGGAATTCAATAGAATGGAATGTGAAATGGATTGTGGAGTGGAATGTGGAATGCAATGGAATGGAATGGGGAATGGAATGTGAAATGGAATGGGTAAACGAATTTGGAATTGAATGGAATAGAATGTGGAATGGAATGGAATGGAATGGAATGTAGAATAGAATGTGGAATGGAATTTGGAATTCAATGTAAAGGAATGAAATGGAATGTGGAATGGAATGGAATGTGGATTGAATGTGAATGTGGAATGGAATGGAGTGGAATGTAGGATGGAATGGAATGGAATGTGGAATGGAATGTGCAATGGAATGGAATTGGATGGAATGAAATGAGGAATGGAATGGAATTGAATGCAATGTGGAATGGAATGCAATGAAATGTGGAATGGAATGGAATGAAACTTGGAATAGGACTGAACGGTATTCAAAGTGGAACAGAATGGAATGGAATGCAATTTGGAATGGAATGGAATCGAATATGGACTGGAATGGAATGGAACGTGGAATGGAATGTGGCATGGAATGGAATGGAATGTGCAATAGAATGAGGAATGGAATGGTATGGAATGTGGAAAGAATGTGGAATGGAAAGGAAAGGAATATGGATTGGAATGGAATGGAAAGTGGAATGGAATGGAATTTAATATGGAATGGAATGGAATGGAATGTGGAATGGAAAGTGCCATGGAAAGGAATGGAATGTGGAATGGAATGTGGAATGGAATGGAATGGAATGTGGAAAGGAATGTGGAAAGGAAAGGAATGGAATATGGAATGGAATGGAATGCAATGTGGAATGGAATGGAATTGAATGTAGAATGGAATAGAATGGAATGTGGATGGAATGGAATGCAGTGGGAATGGAATGGAATAGAATGTGGAATGGATTGGAGTGCAATGTGGAATGGAATGGAATGGAATGTGGAATGGAATGGAAAATGGAAAGGAATGGAATGTGGAATGAATTGTGGAATTGAATGGATAGCTATGTGGAATGGAAAGTGGAATGGAATTGATCGTGGAATGGAATGTGGAATGGTATGGGATGGAATTTCGAATGGAATGCAGAAGGAATGTACAGGAATGTTCAACGGAATGTGGAATATAATGGAATGGAATGTGGAATGCAATGTGGAATTGAACGGAATTGAATTTTGAATGGAATGTGTAATAGAATGGAAATGAACATGGAAAGGAATGTGGAATGGAATGGAATGGAAAGCAATGTGGAATGGAATTCAATCAAACGTGAAATGGAATGGAATGGAATGCGGAATGGAATGGAATGAAATGCAATCTGGAATGGAATGGAATGAAATGCAATCAAGTGGATGGGAATGGAACGGAATGTTGAGTGGAATCCAATCGAATGTGGAATGGAATGGAATGGAATGTGGAATGGAATGTGGAATGGAATGTGGAACTGAATGGAATGGAATGGAACAGAATGTGGAATTGAATGGAATGTAATACGGAATGGAATGGAAAGGAAAGTGGAATGGAATGGAATTGAAAATGGAATGCAATGGAATTGAATGTGGGATAGAATGGAATGGAATGCAATGTGGAATGTAATGGAATGCATTGTGGAATAAATAGAGTGGAATTTGGAACGGTATGGAATGGAATGGAATGTGGAATGGAATGGAATAGAATGTGGAATGGAATGTAATGGAAAGTGCAATGGAATGGATTTGAATGTGGAATGGAAGTTGGATTTGAATGGTAAGGAATGGAATGAAATGTGGAATGGATCATAAAGTGCAATGGAACGGAATGTGGAATGAAATGTAATGTGGAATGGAATGCAATGGAATGTAGAATGGAAAGGAATGGAATGTGGAAAGGAATGGAACGGAAAGTGGAATGCAATGTGGAATGGAAAGGAATGGAATGGAATTGGAAATGCAATGGAATGGTATGTGGAATGGAATGTGGAATGGAATGGAAAGGAATGTGGAATGGAATGTGAAATGGAATGGATCGTGGAATGGAATGTACAATGGAATGGAATGCAATGTGGAATGGAATGTGGAATATAATTGTGTGTAATATGGAATGGAATGGAATGGAATATTTAAAGGAATGAAATGGAATGCAATGTGGAATTGAATGGAATTGAATGTGGAATGGAATGGAATGGAATGTGGAATGGAATGGAATGGTATATCGAAGGGAATGGAAATGAATGGAATGTGCAATGGAATGGAATTGAATGTGGAATCGAATGGAATGGAAGGTGGAATTGAATGGAATGGAATGAAGTGTGGAATGGAATGGAATGGGATGCAATGTAGAATGGAGTGAAATGGAATGTGGAATTGAATGCAAGGGAATGTGGAAAGGAATGGAATGGGATGTAGAATGGAATGCGGAATTCAATGGAATTAAAAGGAATGAAATTTGGAATGGAATGGAATGGAATATGGAATGGAATGGAATGCGGACTGGAATGGAATTGAATATTTAATTGAATGGAATGGAATGTGGAATGGAATGGAATTGAATGTGGAATGGAATTTAGAATTGGATGGAAAGGAATGGAATGAAATGTGGAATGGAATGGAATAGAATGTAGAATGGAATGGAATTGAAATTATAATGGAAATTAATGGAATGTAGAATGAAATTGAATGGAATGTGGAATAGAATGGAATGGAATATGGAATTGAATGTAATGGAACATGGAATGGAATGAAATGGAACGGAATGGAACGTGGAATGTAATGCAACGGAATGCAATGTGGGATGGAATGCAAAGGAATATGGAAAGGAATGGAATGGAATGCAATGTGTAATGAAATGGAATGAAATTCAACGTGGAATGGAATGCAGTGGAATATGGAAAGTAATGGAATGGAATGTGGAATGAAATGGCATGGAATGCAATTTGGAATGGAATGGAATTGAATATGAAATGGAATGGAATGGAATGTGGAATGGAAAGTGGAATGGAATGCAATTGAATGGAATGTGGAAAGGAAAGGAATGCGGAAAGGAATTTGGATTTGAATGGAAGGGAATGGAATGGAATGTGTAATGGAACGGAATGTGTAATGGAATCGAATGTGGAATGGAAAGGAATGGAATGTGGAATTGAATGGAATGGAATGTGGAATGGAATGGGAAATGGAATGGAATGGAATGGAATGGAATATGGAATGGAATGGAATGGAATGCAAAGTGGAATGGAATGCAAAGGAATATGGAAAGCAATGGAATGGAATGGAATGTGGAATGGAATGGAATGGAATGCAATGTGGAATGGAATGGAATGGAATGCAATGTGGAATGGAATGCAATGGAATGTGGGATGGAATGGAATTGAATGTGGATTAGAACGGAATGGAATGAAATGTGGAATGGAATGAAATGGAAAGGAATGTGGAATGGAATGTGGTATGTAATGTAATGGAATGGAATGAGGAATGGCATGGAATGGAATGGAATGTGGAATGAATGGAATGGAATGTGGAATGGAATCGAATGGAATGTGGAATGGAATGGAGTGGTATGTGGAAAGAGATATGGAATGGAATGCAATGGAATGTGGAATGGATTGGAATGCAATGTTTAATGGAATTGAATGGAATATCGTATAGAATGCAATGGAATGTGGAATGGAAAGTAATGCTATGTGGAATAGAAATGAATGGAACGCAATATGGAAAGGAATGGAATGGAATACAACGTGGAATTGAATGGAATGGAATGTGGAATTGAATCGAATTGAACGTGGAATGGAATGGAATGGAATGTGGAATGGAATGTGGAATGGAATGGAATGAAATAGAATGGAATGGAATGTGGAATGAAATGAATGGAATGTGGAATGGAATGTAACAGAATGGAATGGAATGAGGAATGCAATGGAATGGAATGTGCAATGGAATGTGGAATGGAATGGAAAGGAACGTGGAATGGAATGTGGAATGGAATGGAATGGAATGAGGAATGGAATATGGAATGGAATGGAATGTGGAATGGAAGGTGGAATATAATGCAATGGAAGGGAATGTGGAAAGCAATGGAATGGAATGTGCAATGGAATGTGGAAGGGAATGGAATGGAATGTGGAATGCAATGTGCAAAGGAATGGAATGGAATGTTGAACGGAATGGAATGGAATGTGGAATGTAATGGAATGGAATGTGCAATGGAATGTGGAATGGAATGTGGAATGGAATGTGGAATGGAAAGGGATGGAATGGAATGTGTAACGGAATGTAATGGAATGTGCAATGAAATGTGGAATGGAATGGAATGGGGAATTGAAGATGGAATGCAATGGAACGCAAAGGGGAATGGAATGTGGAATAGAATTTGGAATGGAATGGAATAGAATTGAATGTGGAATGGAAGTTGGAATTGAATAGAATGGAATGTGGAATAGAATGTGGAATGGAATGGAAAGGAATGTGGAATTAAATGAAATGGAATGTGGAATAGAAAGGAATGGAAAGTGTTATGGAATCGAATGGATTATGGAATGCAATGGAGTGGTATTCAATGGAATGTGGAATGGAATGGAAAGGAATGGAATGGAATGTGAAATGGAATGGAATGGTATGTGTAATGGAGTGGAATGTGGTGTTGAATGGAATGGAAAGAGGAATGGAATGGAATGGAATGGAATGTGGAATAGAATGTGGAATGGAATGGAATGTGAAATGGAATGTGGAATAGAATTTAATGGAACGTGAAATGGAATGTGGAATGGAATGTTGAATGGAAAGTTATGGGATGTGGAGTGGGATGGAATGGAATGTGGAATGGAATGTAATGAATTGTGGAATGGAATGAAATGGAATGTTGAATGGAATGCGGTATGGAATGGATTTGAATGTGGAATGGAATGGAATGTGGAATGGGAGGGAATGGAATGTGGAATTCTATGTGTAATGGAATGTGAAATGGAATGGAATGGAAAGTGGAATGCAATTGAATGCAAATTGGAATGGCATGGAATAGTATGGAATGTGGAACGGAATGGAATGGAACATGGAATGGAATGCGGATTGGAATGTGGAATGGAACGTGGAATAGAATGCAATGGATCACGGAATGGAACATGGAATGCAATGTGGAATGGAACGTGGAATGGAACGTGGAATGGAATAGAATGGAACGTGGAATGGAACGTGGAATGGAATGTGGAATGGAATTTGGAATGCAATGTGGAATTGAATGCGGAACGGAATGTGGAATGGAAAGTTATGGAATGTGGAATGGAATGGAAAGAATTCTGTAATGGAATTTAATGGAATGCAGAATGGAATGTGGAATGGAATGGAAAGGAACGTGCAATGGAATGCGGAATGGAATGGAATGTGGAATGAAATGGAATTTAATGGTATGGAAAGTGGAATGGAATGGAATGTAATGTGCAGTGGATTCTGGAATGGAATGGAGTGGAATGTGGAATGGAATGTAGAATTGAACGTGGAATGCATCAAGAAATGGATGGTGGAATAGAACGTGGCATGAAATGTGGAATGTAATGGAAAGGAATTCGGAATGGAAGGGAATGTAATGTGCAAAAGAATGTGGAATGGAATTTAATGAAATGGAATGGAAGTTTGAATGGAATGGAATGGAATGTTTAATGGAAAGGAATGGAATGTGGAATAGAATGTAATGATATGGAATGTTGAATGGAATTGAATGGAATGGAATGGAACATGGAATGGATTGGAATGCAATGTGGAAGGGAATGCAATGGAATGTGGAATAGAATGGAATGGAACGTGGAATGGAATGCGAAATGGAAAGCGGAATGGAATGTGGAATGGAATGTGGAATGCTACCTGCAATGGAAATTTAAGGGATGTGAAATGGAATGAAATTGAATAGAATGGAATGTGGATTGGAATGAAATGGAATGTAGAATGTAATGTGGAATGGAATGGAATTGAATGTGGAATGGAATGGAAAGGAACGTGGAATGGAACGGAATGGAATGGGGAATGCAAAGTGGAATTGAATGTGGAATGGAATGGAACGGAATGTGGAATGGAATGGAATGCAAAGTGGAAAGGAATGGAATCGTATTGAATGTGGAATGCAATGGAATGGAAAGGGGAATGGAATGTGGAACGGAATGGAGTGCAATGTGAAATGGAGTGTGGAATCTAATGAAACGGAATGCGGTATGGAATGGAATGGTATGTGGAATTGAATGGAACGTGGAACGGAAATGAATGCAATGTGGATTGGAATGGAATGGAATGTGAAATGGAATGTATAATGGAATGTGGAATGGAATAAATAAGACCGTGTAAAGTAATGTAATGGAATGTGGAATGGAAAGGAATGGGATGTAGAATGGTATTCGGAATGTAACGCGGAATGGAATGTGCAATGTTATGCGGAATGGAAAGTGGAATGGAATGGAATGGAACATGGAATGGATCGTGGAATGGAATGGAATGGAACGTGTAATGGGAGGTGGATTGGAAAGTGGAATGGAACGTGTAATGGAACACGGAATGGAATGGAATGGAACATGGAATTAAACGTGGATTGAAATGTGGAATGGAACGTGGAAAGGAACGTTGATTGGAACGTGGAATAGAATGGAATGAAACGTGGAATGGAAAGTGGAATATCAGGTGGACAGGAACGTGGAATGGGACGTGGAAAGGAAGGTGGACAGGAACGTGGAATGTACCGTAGAATGGAAGGCAATGGATTTTGGAATGAAATGGAATATAATGTGGAATGGAATGTGGAATGGAATGAGGAATGGAACGTGGAAAGGAATGTGGAAATAAAGGTTGAATGGAACGTGGAATGGAAAGTGGATTGGAATGTGGAAAGGAATGTGGAATGAAATGGAATGAAACGTGAAATGGAATGTGTAATGGAATGTTGGATCGAATGTGGAATGGAATGTGGAATGGAATGTGTAAAGAAAAGTGGAATGAAACAGAATGGAACATGAAATTGAATGGAATGGAATGTGGAATGGAATGGAATGGAATGTGGAATGGAATGTGGAATGAAATGGAATGGAATGTAGAATGGAATGGAATGGATTGTGGAATGGAATATGGAAGAGAATGTGGAAAGGAATGTGGAAAGGAATGTGGAATTGAACGGAATGGAATGTGAAATGGAACGTGGAATGGAATGGAATGGAATGGAATGGAATGTGGAATGGCATGTGGAAAGGAAAGTGGAATGGTAAAGAATGGAATGTGGAATTCAATGTGGAATGGAATGCACAATGGAATGTGGAATGCAATTTGAAAGGAAATGTGGAATGGAATGGAATGGCATGTGAAATGGAATGGGATGGACCTTGGAGTGGAATGGAACAGAATGTGTAATGGAACGTGGAATGGAACGTGGACATGAAAGTGGAATGTATCATGGAATGGAATGGAATGGAATGTGGAAAGGAATGCAATAGAATGTGGAATGCAATGTGGAATGGAACGGAATGGAATGTGGAGAGGAATGCAATAGAATGAGGAATAGAATGTGGAATGAAATGGAGTGGAATGAGGAAAGGAATGTGGAATGATATGTGGAACGGAATGGAATGGAATGTTGAATGGAATGTGGAATGGAGTGTTGAATGGAATGTGGAATGGAATGTGGAATGGAATGTAAAATGGAATCTGGATTGGAATGGACTGGATTGTGGAATGGAACGTGAAATGGAATGGAATTCAACGTGGAATTGAACGTGGAATTGAATGAATGGGACTTGGAAAGCAACGTGGAATGGAACGTGCAATGGAATGGAATGGATCGTGGAAAGGAATGTGGAATGGAATGTGGAAAGGAATGCAATGGAATGTGGAATGGAATGTGAAATGGAATGGAAAGGAATGGGGAATTTAATGGAATGGAATGTGGAATGGAATGTGGAATGGAATGTGGAATGGAATGTGGAAGGGAATGTGGAAGAGAATGTGGAAGGGAATGAGGAATGGAATGTGGAAGGGAATGCGTAATGGAACGGAATGGAATGTGGAATGGAATGGAGTGGAAACTGGATTGTAACGTGGAATGTAACGTGGAATGGAGCGTGGAATGGAAAGTGGATTGGAACATCGAATACAATGGAATGGAATGTGGAGTGGAATGGAATGTGGAATGGAATGGAATGTAATTTGGAATGGAATATGAAATGCAATCTGGAATGTAATGTGTAATGGAAAGTGAAATTGAATGTGGAATCAAAAGTGGAATGGAATGGCATGGAATGGGGAATGTATTGCAATGAAATGTGGAATGAAATGTGGAAACGAACGTGGAATTGAATGTGGGATATAATGCAATGGAAAGGAATTTATTGTGGAATGGAATGTGGAATGTAATGTGGAATGGAAAGTGTAGAGGAACGGAATGGAATGTGGAATGAAATGTGGAATGGAATGTGGAATGGGACGTGCAATGGAATGGAATGGAATGTGGTATGGAACTTGGAATGGTATGGAATAGAAAAGGCGGTGGAACGTGGAATGGAACTGGAATGGAACATAGATTGGAATGTGGAATGGAACTTGGAAGGGAATGTGCAATGGAATGTGGAATGGAACGTTGAATGGAATAGAATGGAAGGTGGAATGGAAAGTTACAGGGAATGGAATGTAACATGGAATGGAATGTGGAATGGAATATTTAATGGAATGTGGAATGGAATGGAATTTAACGTGGTATGGGATGGGATGGAATGTAGAATAGAATGGAATGGTATGTGGAATGGAATGACTGGAACGTAGAATGGAATGCAATGGAACTTGGAATGGAATGTGGAATGGAATGCGGAATGGAATGTGGAATGGAATGGAATGGAATGTGGAAAGGGATGGAATGGAACGAAGAATAGTATTGAATGGAATGTAATGGAATGCGGAATGGAATGGAATGGAATGTGGAATGGAATGGAAAGTAATGTGGAAAAGAATGTGGAATGGAGTGTGGAATGGGATGTGGAATGGATCAGCATGGAACGTGTAATTGAATGTGGAATGGAATGTGGAATTTAATGTTGAATGGGGTGTGGAATGGAATGTGGAATGGAATGGAATAGAGTGTGGGATGGTATGTGGAATGGAATGATATGGAACGAGAAATGGAATGTCGAATGGATTGGAATGAAAAGTGGAATGGAATGAGGAATGGAATGGAATGGAATGAGGTTGGAATGTAGATTGGAATGTGCAATGGATTGTGAAAAGAATTGTTGAATGGAATGTGAAATGGAAAGAATGGGAATGTGGAATGGAATGTGTAATGGAACGTGGAATGGAATGTGGAATGGAATTTGGAATGGAATGCGGAATGGAATGGAGTGGAATGTGGAATGGAATGTGGAGTAGAAAGGAAAGGAATGGAATGTGGAATGGAATGGAACATGCAATGGAATGGAATGGAATGAGGAGTAGAATGGAATGGAATGGAATTTGGAATGGAATGGAACATGGAATGGAATGGAATGGAATGTGGATTGGAAAGGAAGGGAATGTGCAATGTAATGGAATGGAATGGAATGGAATGGAAAGTGGAATGGAACGTGAAATGGAATGTGGAATGCAAAGTGTAATGGCATGAAATGGAAAGGGGAATGTAATGGAATGGAACTTGGAATGGAATGGAATGGAACCTGGAATGGAACGTGGAATGGAGCGTGGAATGAAATGAGAAATGGAATGTGGAATGGTCTGCAAAGGAACATGGAATGGAACGTGGAATGGATTGTGGAAAGGAATGTGGAATGGATCAGCATGGAATGTATAATTGACTGTGGAATATAAAGTGGAATGGAATGGAATGGAATGTGGAATGGAATGTGGAATGGAGTGTGGAATGGAATATGGAATGGAACGGCATGGAAGGTGTAATTGAATGTGGAATGGAATGTGGAATATAATGTTAGCTGTAATGGAATGGAAAGTGGAATTGAACGTGGAATGGAATGGAATGGACATGGAGTGGAATCTGGGATGGAATGGAATGGAATGTGGAATGGATTGTGGAATGGAATGTATAATGAAATGTGCAATTTAAAGTGGAATGGAACTGAATGAAATTTGTAATGGAATGTGGAATGGAATGTGGAAAGGAAAGTGCAAAAGAACATGGAAAGGAACGTGGAATGGAATGGAATGGAATGTGGAATGTAAAGTGGAATTAACGTGGAACGTACTGAAATGGAATGTGGAATGGAACGTGGAATGGAATGTGGAATGGAATGTGGAATGGAATGTGGAATGGTATGGAAAGCAATGTGGAATGGAACGTGGAATGGATTGTGGAAAGGAATGTGGAATGGAACGGCATGGATTGTGCAATTGACTGTGGAAAGTAATGTGGAAGGGAACGGAATGGAACGTGGAATCGAATGTGGAGTGGAGTGTGGAATGGAATATGGAATGGAACGGCATGCAATGTGAAATAGAATGTGGAATGGAATGTGGAATGGAATGTTGAATGGAGTGTGGAATGGAAAGTGGAATGGAACGGAATAGAGTGTGGGATGGAAGGTGGAATGGAATGGAATGGAATAAGAAATGGAATGTGGAAAGGAATGTGGAAAGGAATGGAATGGAATTTGGAATGGAAAGTGGAATGGAATGGAATGGGGAATGGGATGGAATGGAATGTGAAATGGAATGTGGAATGGAATGTGAAATGGAAAGTAGAATTTAATGTGAAATGGAATGGAATGGAACATGGAATGAAATGGAATAGAACACGGAATGGAACGTGGAATGGAACGTGGACAGCAACGTGGAATGTAACCTGTAATGGAAAGAAATGGAATGTGGAATGGAGTGCAGTGCAATGTGGAACCTAATGTGGAATGCAATGGAATGGAATATGGAATGGAAAGTGGAATGGAATGTGGAACGGAATGGAATGAAATGTGGAATGCAACGGAATGGAATGTGGAATGGAATGTGGAATGGAATGGAATGGAATGTGGAAAGGAATGTGGAATGAAACGGAATGGAAAGTGAAATGAAATGGAATGGAATGTGGAATGGATAGTGCAATGGAATGCAAAAGAAGGTGGAATGGATTGTGGAATGGAATAGAATGGAACGTGGAATGGAACTGAATAGAATTGAATGTGGAATGGAATGGAATGGAATGTGGAATGGAATGTGAAATGGAAGGTGGAATGCAATGATGAATGGAATGGAATGGATTGTGGAATGGATTGTGGAATGGAATGTGGAAGGGAACTTGGAAAGGAATGGAATGGAATGTGGAATAGAATGTGGAATAGAAAGTAGAATGGAAAGTGGAATGCACTGGAATGGAATTGAATGTGGAATGGAGTGGAAAGGAATGTGGAAACGAATGTGGAAAGTAATGCAATGGAATGTGGAATGGAACGCAATTGAATGCGGAATAGGATGTGGAATGGAATGTCGAAAGGAATGGAACGGAATGTGGAATGGAATGTGGAATGCAATGGAATGGAATGGAACATGAAATGGAATATGGAATGGAATGTGAAATGGAACATGGAAAGGAATGAAATGGAACGTGGAATGGAATAGGGAATGTAATGTGGAATGGAACGGAATGGAATGTGGAAAGGAATGTGGAATGGAATGGAATGGATTGTGGAATGGAATGGAATGTGCAAAGGCATTTGGCATGGAATGTGGAAGAGAATGCAAAGGTATGTGAAATGGAATGTGGAATGGAATGTGAAATGGAATGTGGAAAGAAATGTCGACTGGAATGGCACGGAACGTGGATTGGAATGGAATAGATCGTGGAATGGAACGTGGAATGGAACGTGGAATGTTATGGAATGGAACGTGGAATGGAATATGGAAATTTACATGGGATGGAACGTGGAATGGAATGGAAAGGAAAGTGGAATGGAATGTGTAATGGAATGTGAAATGCAAAGTGGAATGGAATGTGAATTGCAATGTGGAATGGAATGGAATGGAATGTGGAACGGAACGTGGAATTGAATGGAATGGAACATTGAATAGAACGTGGAAAGGAATGGAATGAAACGTGGAATGGAACGTGGAACGCAAAGTGGAATGGTACATGGAAGGGAATGTGGAGTGGAATGGAATGGAATGTGAAATGGAATGTGGAATGGAAAGTGGAATGGAATGTGAAATATCATGTAATGGAATGTGGATTGGAATGTGCAATGGAATGTGGAATGCAATGGAATAGAATGTGGAATGGAATGTTGAATGGAATGTGGAAAGTAATGTGGAATGGAATGGTGTGTAATATCAAATGGAATGTGGAATGTAACGGAATGGAATGTGGAACAGAATGTGGAACGGAAAGTGGAAAGGAATGTGGAATGAAATGTGGAAAGGAACGTGGAATGGAAAGGAACGGAATGTGAAATGGACTGGAATGGAATGTGGAATGGAATGTGGAATAGAATGTGGAATCGAATGTGGAATGGATTGGATTGGAATGTGGAATGAAATGGAATGGAATGTTGAATGGAATTGAATCGAATTCAATGTGGAATGGAATGTGGAATAGAAAGGAAAGGAATGTGGAATGGAATGGAATGGAAGGTGGAATGGAACTAAATGGAACGTGGAATGGAAAGGAATGGAAAGTGGATTGGAATGCAATGGAACGTGGAATGCAATGGAATGGAATGTGGAATGGAATGTGGAATGGAAAGTGTAATGAAATATGGAATGGAATGTGGAAAGGAATGTGAAATGGAAAGTAGAATTTAATGTGAAATGGAATGGAATGGAACATGGAATGAAATGGAATAGAACACGGAAGGGAACGTGGAATGGAACGTGGACAGCAACGTGGATTGTAACCTGTAATGGAAAGAAATGGAATGTGGAATGGAGTGCAGTGCAATGTGGAACCTAATGTGGAATGCAATGGAATGGAATATGGAATGGAAATTGGAATGGAATGTGGAACGGAATGGAATGAAACGTGGAATGCAACGGAATGGAATGTGGAATAGAATGTGGAATGGAATGGAATGGAACGTGGAAAGGAATGTGGAATGAAACGGAATGGAAAGTGAAATGAAGTGGAATGGAATGTGGAATGGAAAGTGTAATGGAATGCAAAAGAAGGTGGAATGGATTGTGGAATGGAATAGAATGGAACGTGGAATGGAACTGAATAGAATTGAATGTGGAATGGAATGGAATGGAATGTGGAATGGAATGTGAAATGGAAGGTGGAATGCAATGATGAATGGAATGGAATGGATTGTGGAATGGATTGTGGAATGGAATGTGGAAGGGAACTTGGAATGGAATGGAATAGAATGTGGAATAGAATGTGGAATAGAAAGTAGAATGGAAAGTGGAATGGACTGGAATGGAATGGAATGTGGAATGGAATGGAA
Organism: Pongo abelii; assembly: GCF_028885655.2. Taxonomy (NCBI): domain Eukaryota; kingdom Metazoa; phylum Chordata; class Mammalia; order Primates; family Hominidae; genus Pongo; species Pongo abelii. Next base: position 12,191,567 of record NC_071999.2, read on the forward strand.
AGGAATGTGGAAACGAATGTGGAAAGTAATGCAATGGAATGTGGAATGGAACGCAATTGAATGTGGAATAGGATGTGGAATGGAATGTCGAAAGGAATGGAACGGAATGTGGAATGGAATGTGGAATGCAATGGAATGGAATGGAATATGAAATGGAATATGGAATGGAATGTGAAATGGAACGTGGAAAGGAATGAAATGGAACGTGGAATGGAATAGGGAATGTAATGTGGAATGGAATGGAATGGAATGTGGAAAGGAATGTGGAATGGAATGGAATGGATTGTGGAATGGAATGGAATGTGCAAAGGCATTTGGCATGGAATGTGGAAGAGAATGCAAAGGTATGTGAAATGGAATGTGGAATAGAATGTGAAATGGAATGTGGAATGGAATGTGAAATGGAATGTGGAAAGAAATGTCGACTGGAATGGTACGGAACGTGGATTGGAATGGAATAGATCGTGGAATGGAACGTGGAATGGAACGTGGAATGTTATGGAATGGAACGTGGAATGGAATATGGAAATTTACATGGGATGGAACGTGGAATGGAATGGAAAGGAAAGTGGAATGGAATGTGTAATGGAATGTGAAATGCAAAGTGGAATGGAATGTGAATTGCAATGTGGAATGGAATGGAATGGAATGTGGAACGGAACGTGGAATTGAATGGAATGGAACATTGAATAGAACGTGGAAAGGAATGGAATGAAACGTGGAATGGAACGTGGAACGCAAAGTGGAATGGTACATGGAAGGGAATGTGCAGTGGAATGGAATGGAATGTGAAATGGAATGTGGAATGGAAAGTGGAATGGAATGTGAAATGTCATGTAATGGAATGTGGATTGGAATGTGCAATGGAATGTGGAATGCAATGGAATGGAATGTGGAATGGAATGTTGAATGGAATGTGGAAAGTAATGTGGAATGGAATGGTGTGTAATATCAAATGGAATGTGGAATGTAACGGAATGGAATGTGGAACAGAATGTGGAACGGAAAGTGGAAAGGAATGTGGAATGAAATGTGGAAAGGAATCTGGAATGGAACGGAATGGAATGTGAAATGGAATGTCATGGAATGTATAATGGAATGTGGAATGAAATGGAATGTGGAATGGAATGTGGAAAGAAATGTGGAATGGAAAGGAAAGGAATCTTTAATGGAATGTGGAGTGGAGTGTGGAACGGAAAGTCGAATGCAATGCGGAATGGAATGTGGAAAGGAATGTGGAATGTAACGGAATAGAATGTGGAATGTAACGGAATAGAATGTGGAATGGAATGGGGAATGGAGTGTGGAATCGAAAGTGGAATGGAACAGAATGGAACATGCAATCGAATGTGGAACAGAATGTGGAATGGAGTGTGGAATGTAATGTGGAATGGAACGGAATGGAACTTGGAATGGATTGTGGAATGGAATGTGGAATTGAATGTGGATTGGGATGTGTAAAGGAACGTGGAGCGGAAAGTGGAATGGAACGTGGAATGGAAAGGAACGGAATGTGAAATGGACTGGAATGGAATGTGGAATGGAATGTGGAATAGAATGTGGAATCGAATGTGGAATGGATTGGATTGGAATGTGGAATGAAATGGAATGGAATGTTAAATGGAATTGAATCGAATTCAATGTGGAATGGAATGTGGAATAGAAAGGAAAGGAATGTGGAATGGAATGGAATGGAAGGTGGAATGGAACTAAATGGAACGTGGAATGGAAAGGAATGGAAAGTGGATTAGAATGCAATGGAACGTGGAATGCAATGTAATGGAATGTGGAATGGAATGTGGAATGGAAAGTGTAATGAAACATGGAATGGAATGTGGAATGGAACGAGGAATGGAATGTGGAATAGATAGTGGAATGAAACGTGGGATGGAAGGTGGAATGGAATGTGGAAAGGAATGTGGAATGGAAAGTGGAATGGAATGGAATGGAATGTGGAATGCAATGGAATGGAATGTGGAATGGAATGGAATGTGGAATGCAATGGAATGGAATGTGGAATGGAATGGAATGGAAAGTGAAATGGAATGGAATGGAAGGTGGAATGCAATGGAATGGAATGTGAAATGGAATCGAACGGAATGGAATGTGGAATTTAATGGAACGGAATGCAATGCAGATTGGAATGTAATATAAAGAGGAATGGAATGTGGAATGCAATGGAATCGAATGGAAGGTGGAATGGAATGGAGTGAAACGTAGAACTGAATGTGAAATGGAATGGAATGGAATGTGGAATGGCTTCTGAAATGGAATGGAATGGAATGAAATGTTAAAGGGAAGGTGGAATGGAACATCTAAAGGAAAATGGAATGGATCGTGGAATGCAATGGAATGCAACGTGGAATGGAACGTGCAATGGAACGGGGAATGAAATGGAATGGAATGTCGAATGGAAAGCGGAATGGAATGTGGAGTGGAATGTAATGTGGAATGGAATGTAATGGAATGTGGAATCGAATGGAATGGAATGTTGAACGGAAAGTGGAATGGAATTCAATGGAATGAAGAATTGAATGTTGAATGCAATGGAATGGAATGGAATTGAAAGCAGAATCGAAAGGAATGGAATGGGGAAAAGAATGTGGAATGGAATGGAGTTTAGAATGCAATGTGGAATGCAAAGGAATGGAAAGGTATGCAATGTGGAATTTAATGTGGAATGGAATGTAATGGAATGTGGAATCGAATGGAATGGAATGTTGAAAGGAAAGTGGAATGGAATTCAATGGAATGAAGAATTGAATGTGGAATGCAATGGAATGGAATGGAATTGAAAGCAGAATCGAATGGAATGGAATGGGGAAAAGAATGTGGAATGGAATGGAGTTTAGAATGCAATGTGGAATGCAAAGGAATGGAAAGGAATGGAATATGGAATGGAATGACGAATGCAATGTAATGGAATTGAACCTGGAATGGAACGTGGAATGAAATGGAATGGAACGTGGAATGGAAAGTGGAACGGAATGTGGAATGGATTGGAAAGGAATGTGGAATGCAATGGAATGGAACGTGGAATGGAACGTGGAATGAAACATGGAATGGAACATGGAATGGAACGTGGAATGCAATGTGCAATGGAAAGGAAAGTGGAATGGAATTGAATGGAATATGGAATATAATGTGGAATGGTATGGAATGGAATAGAATGGAGTGGAATGAAATGGAATGGAATGGAATGAAATGGAATGGAATTGAATGGAATGGAATGTGGAATGGAATGGAATGGAAAGTGCAATGGAATGTGGAATGGCATGGAATTGAAGGGAATGTGGAATGGAATGTGGAATGGAAATTGAAGTGCAATGGAATGGAACATGGAATGGAATGTAGAATGCAACGTGGAATGGAATGTAGAAAGGAATGTGGAATGGAATGAGGAATGGAATGGAATCAAATGTGGAATGTAATACAATGGAATGTGGAATGCAATGCAATGGAATGTGGAATTGAATGTGGCATGGAAAGGAATGGAATGTGGAATGGAACTTAACGGAATGGAAAGAGGATTGGAATGGAAATACTGTGGAATGGAATGAGGAATGGAACGGAATGAAATGTGGAATGGAACGGAATAGAAAGGAAAGTGGAATGGAACAGAATACAATGTGGAAGGGAATGTGGAATGCAATGGAATGGAATGTGCAATGGAACGGAATGGAATGAAATGTGGAATGGAATGGAATATAATGTGGAATGGAATGTGGAAAGGAATACAATGGAAGGTGGGATGGAATATGTAACGGAATGAAATGGAATGGAATGCGGACTGAAACAGAAAGAAATGGAATGCACTGTGGAATGGAATGGAATGGAATGTGGAATGGAATGGAATAGAATGTGGAATGGAATGTGGAAAGGAATGGAATGCACAATTGAATGGAAAGGAATGGAAATGAATATGGAATGGAATGGAATGTGGAATGGAATGGAATGGGATGTGGAATGGAATGGAATATGATTTGAAATGGAACGTGGACTGGAAAAGAATGTGGAATGGAATGGAATATGGAATGGAAATAAATGTGGAATGGAATGGAATGGAATGTGAAATGGAATATGGAATGCAATGGAAAGGAATGTGAAATGCAATGGAATGGAATGTGGAATGGAATGGAATGGAATGTGAAATGGAATATGGAATGCAATGGAAAGGAATGTGAAATGCAATGGAATGGAATGTGGAATGGAATGAAATGGAATGTGGAATGGAATGGAATGGACTGTGGAATGGAACGTGGAATTAAATGGAATGGAATGAGGAATGGAATGTGGAATCGAAAGGAATGGAATGTGGAAGGGAATGGAATGGAATGTGGAATGGATTGGTATAGAACGTGGAATGGAACGTGGAATGGAAAGTAGAGTGGGACGTGGAATGGAATAAGGAATGGAATGGAGTGGAATGTGGAATGGAATATGGAATGGAAGGTGGAATGGAATGGACTGGAAAGGAATGGAGTGGAATGTGGAATGCAATGTTGAATGGAACATGGATTGGAATGGAATTGAATGTGCAATGAATTGTGGAATGGATGGGAATGGAATGTGGAGTGGAATAGAATGGGAAGTGGAATGGAACGTGAAATGGAATGGAATGGAATGTGGAGTGAAATGTGGAATGCCAGGAGGAATAGAACATGGAATGGAATGGAATTGAATGTGCAATGAATTGTGGAATGGATGGGAATGGAATGTGGAATGGAATAGAAAGGAAAGTGGAATGGAACGTGAAATGAAATGGAATGGAATGTGGAATGGAATGGGGAATGGAATGGAATGGAATCTGGCATGAAATATAATGGAATGTGGAATGCAAAGGAATGGAATGGAATGTAGAATACAATGGAATGGATTGGAATGGAATGTGGAATGGAACGTTGAACGGAATGGAATGGAATGTGGAATGCAAAAAGGAAGGGAATGGAATGGAATGTTACACGGAATGGAATGGAATGTGGAATCGATTGGAATGGAATGCAACGTGAAATGAAATGGAATGGAACAGAACGGAATGGAATGTGGAATGGAATGGAAAGGAAAGTGCAATGGAATGCGGAATGGAATGTGCAATGGAATGGAAAGTGGAATGGAAAGTGGAATGCAAAGTGGAATGGATTGAAATCGAATGTGTAATACAATGTGGAATGCATGGGAATGTCATGGGGAATCGAATGGAATGGAATGTGGAATGCAATGCAATGGAATGGAAAGGAATGTGGATTGGAATGGAATGCAATGTGGAATGGAATGGAATGCAACGTTGAGAGGAATGCAATAGAATGTGGAACGGAATTGAATGGAAAGTGAAATGGAAATAGAATTTAATATGGAATGGTATGTCATGGAATGTGGAAAGGAATGGAATTGATTGTGGAATGGAACGTGGAGTGGAATGGAATGGAACGTGGAATGGAATGGAATGGAATGGAATGTGAAATAGAATATGGAATGGAATGGAATGTGGAATAGAATGGAATGGCACGTGGAACTAAATGAAATGTTATGCAATGTGGAATGCAATGGAATGGGATGGAATGGAATATGAAATAGAATGGAATGGCAAGTGGAATGGAATGGAGTGGTATGCAATGTGGAATGCAATGGAATGGAATGGAATGGAATGTGGAATGCAATGGAATGTGGAATGGATTGTGGAATGGAAAATGGAATGGAATTTGGAATGGAATGCAGTGGAATGTGGAATGGAATCTGCAATGGAACATGGAATGGAATGGAATGGAATGGAAAGGAATGTGGAATGGAAAGAATGTGGAAGGGAGTTAGGAATGGAACGTGGAATAGAAAGGAATGGAACTTGGAAAGGAATGGAATAGAACGTGGAATAGAATGTGGAATGGAATGTGGAATGGAAAGCGGAATGGAATACGCAATGGAATGTGGAGTGGAACGTAGAATGGAATGGGAAATGGAAATAGAATTTAATATGGAATGGTATGGAATGGAATGTGGAATGGAATGGAATTGAATGTGGAATGGAATGTGTAGTGGATTGGAATGGAACGTGGAATGCAATGGAATGGATTGGAATGGAATATGGAATGCAATGGAATGGAATGTGGAATCAAATGTGGAAAGAAATGTAATGAAAAGTGGTATGAAATGTGGAATGGAATGGAATGGAATGGAATAGAATGGAATGGAATGCAATTTGGAATGGAATGGAATGGAATGGAAAGGAATATGGAATGGAATCGAATGTGGAATGGAATGTAATGCAATGTGGAGTGGAATGGAATGGAACGTGGAATGCAATGGAATGGAATGTGAAATAGAATGTGGAATGGAATGGAATATGGAATGGAATGAAATGGCATGTGGAATGGAATGGAATGGAATGCAATGTGGAATGCAATGGAATGGAATGTAACGGAATGTGGAATGCAATGGAATGGAATGGAATGGAATGTGGAATGGAATGGAATGTGGAAAGGAATGTGGAATGGAAAGTGGAATGGAATGTGGAATGGAATCTGAAATGGAACGTGGATTTGAATGGAATGGAATGGATTGGAATGGAATGGAATGTGGAATGGAATGGAATGTGGAAGGGAATTTGTAATGTAACATGGAATGGAATGGAATGGAACTTGGAAAGGAATGGAATAGAACCTGGAATGGAATGTGGAATAGAATGTGGAATGAAATGTGGAAAGGAACGCAGAATGGAATGTGCAATAGAATGTGGAGTGGAACGTAGAATGGAATGTAATGGAATGCGGAATGGAATGTGGAATTGAATGGAATGGAACGTGGAATGCAAAGTGGAATGGAATGTAGCATGGAATCTGGAATGTAATTTGGAATGCAATGGAACAGAACGTGGAATGAAACGTGTAATGGAATGGAATGGAACGTGGAATGGAATGTGGAAAGGAATGTGGAATGGAAAGTGGAATGCAATGTGGAGTGGAATATAATGAAACGAGTAATGGAATGGAATGGGACTTGGAGAGGAATGTGGAATGGAAAGTGGAATGAAACGTGTAATGGAATGGAATGGAACGTGGAATGGAATGTGGATGGGAATGTGGAATGGAAAGGGAATGCAACGTGGAGTGGAATATAATGGAACGAGTAATGGAATGGAATGGAACTTGCAGTGGAATGTGGAATGGAATGTGGAATGGAATGTGTAACGGAACGTTTAATGGAATGTGGAATCAAATGTAGAATGAAAAGTAACGGAATATGGAATTGAACGGAATGGAATGGAGAATGGAATGGAATGGAATGTGGTATGGAATGGAACGGAATTTCGAAAACAATGTGGAATAGAATGTAATGGAATGGTATGGAATGAGGAAAGGAATGTAATGGAATGTGCAAAGGAATGTGGATTGGAATGCTGAATGGAAAGTGGAATGGAATGGAATGCATTGTGGAATGGAAAGTGGAATGGAATTGAATGAAACGCATAATGGAAAGTCGAAAAGAACGCGGAATGGAAACTGGAATGGAATGTGGAAGGGAATGGAATGGAATGTGGAATGGAATGTAATGGAAAGCGGAATCGAATGTGGAATGGAATGGAATCGAATGTGGAATGGAATGGAATGGAAAAAATGTGGAATGGAATGTGGAATAGAACATAATGGAATGTGGAATGCAATGTGGAATGGAAAGTTTAATTGCATGAAATGGATTCTGGAATGGATTGAGGAATGAAATGTGGAATGGAATGGAATGGAATGTGGTATGGAATGTGGAATGGAATGGGAAATGGAATGTGGAATTGAATGGAATGGAAAGTGTAATGGAATGGGCAATGGAACATAGAATTGAATGGAATGGAATGGGGAATGTAATGTGGAATTGAATGGAATGCAATGTGGAAAAGAATGTTGAGTGCAATGTGGAATGGAATGGAATGGAATATGGAATGGAATGTGAAATAGAATGGAATGTGGAATGGAATAGAATGGAATGAGGAAAGGAATGTGGAAAGAAATGGAATGTTTAATTGAATGGAATGGAAAGTGGAATGGAATGGAATGGAATGAGGAATGAATTGCGGAATGGAATGGAATGTGGAATGGAATTTAATGGAATGAAATGGAATGGAATGGAATGTGGAATGGAATGGAAAGGAATGTGGAATTTAGCGTGGAATAGAATTGAAAGGAATGTGGAATGGAATGTGGAATTGAATGGAGTGGAATGTGTAATGGAACGTGAAATGGAATTGAATGGAATGTGTATTGGAAATTGGAGTGGAAGGTGGATTAGAACGTGTAATGAAATATGGAATGGAATGTGGAATGGATCATGGAATTGAATGGAATGGAATGTGTAATGGAATGGAATGTGTAATGGAATGTAAAGTGGTATGGAATGGAATGTGGAACGGAATGCAATCTGTAATGGAATGGAATGGAATGGAACGTTGAATGAAATGGAAAGTAATGGAATGTGGAATGGAATGGAATGTGGAATGGATTGGAATGGAATGGAATGGAACTTTGAAGGGAATGGAAAGCAAAATGGAATGCTATTGAATTGAATTTGGAATTGAAGAGAATGGAAAGTGGAATGGAAAGGAATGGATCGTGGAATGGAATGGGTTGGAATGGAATGTCGAATGGAGTGGAACATTGAATGGAATGGAATGGAACATGGAATGGATTGAAATGGAACACAGAATGGAATGGAATGTAACATGGAATGGAATCGATTGGAATGGAATGTAATGTGGAATGGAAAGTGGAAAGGAATGGAATGGAAAGGTATGCAATGTGGAATGGAATTTGGAATGGAATGGAATGGAATGGAATGAAATGGAATGTGGAATGGAATGGAATGTAATATGGAGTGGAATGGAATGCAAAGGAATGGAATGTGGAATGGAATGGAATTCAATGTGGAATAGAATGGAATGGAATGCAATGTGGAATATAATGGAATGGAATGTGGAATAAATGAAAGGGAATGTGCAATGTAATGGATTCGAATGGAATAGAATTCAATGTGGAATGGAAAGGAATGGAATGTGGAATGGAAAGTAATGGAATCTGGAATGGAATGGAATGGAAAGGAATGTGGAATTGAATGGAATGGGATGTGGAATGGAATGGAATGGAATGTGGAATGGAATGGAATGGAATGTAGAATAGAATTTGAATTTGAATGGAAAGGAATGTGGAATACAATGGAATGTGGAATCGAATGGAATGTGGGATGGAAAGGAATGGAATGTGGAATGGAATGGAATGGAACGTGGAATGGAACGGAAAGTGGAATGGAACAGAATGGAAAGTGGAATGGAATGGAATGGAACGTGGAATGGAATAGTCTGGGATGTGGAATGGAGTGGAGTGGAACGTGTAATGGAATGTGGAATGGAATGGAATGAAACGTGGAATGGAATGGAATGGAATGGAATGGAATGTGGAATGGAATGTGGAAGGGAACGTGGAATGTAATGGAATGAAATGGAATGGAATGGAATGTGGAATGGATTGTGAAATGGAACTTGGAATGGAATGAAATGGAATGTGGAATGCAATGTGGAATAGAATGGAATGGAATCGAATGGAAAGGCATGTGGTTGGAATGTGGAATGTAATGTGGAAATGATTATGGAATGAAAGTTGGAATGAAATATGTAACAAAAGGGATTGGAATGTTGAATGGAATGTGGAATGGAATGGAAGTGAACGTGGAATGGAATGTTGAATAGAATGGAATGGAATGTGGAATAGAATGCGCAATGGAATCTGGAAAAGAATGGAATGGAGTGTGGAATGGAATGTGGAGTGGAATGGAATACAATGGAATGTGGAATGGAATGTGGAATGGAATGGAATGGAATGTGGAATGGAATGTGGAATGGAATGTGGAAAGGAATGTGGAATGGAAGGGAAAAGAATGTGGAATGGAACGTTGAGTGGAATGCGGAATGGAATGCAATGGAATGTGGAATGGAATGTGGAATGGAATGGATTGGAATGTGGAATGGAATGGAATGGAATGTGCAAAGGAATGTGGAATAGAATGGAATGGAATGTGGAATGGAATGTGGAGTGGAATGGAATGCAATGGAATGTGGAATGGAATGTGGAAAGGAATGGAATGGAATGTGGAATGAATGTGAAATGGAACTTACATAGGAATGGAATTGAACGTGGAATGGAATGCAATGGTACATGGAATAGAACATTGAATGGAATGGAATGGAATGTGGAATGGAATGGAATGGAATGTGGAATGGAATGGAATGGAATGTGGAACTGAACGGAATGTAAAGTGGAATGGAAAGTGAAATGGAATATAATGGTTTGGAATGTGGAATGGAATGGAATTGAATGGTGTGGATTGTGGAATGGAATTGAATGGAATGTGGAATGGAATGTGGAATGGAATGGAATGGAAGGAGGAATGGAACAAGGAATGGATCGTGTAAAGGAACGGGTATAGGACCGTGGAATGCAACGTGGAATGGAACGAGTATTGGAATGGAATGGAATGTGGGATGGAAGGGAATGGAATGCGGAATGAAATGCGGAATGGAATGTCGATTGGAAAGTGGAAGGGAATGTAATTGAATGTGGAATAGAATAGAATGGAATGAGGAATGGAATGGAATGGAAATTTTAATGGAAGGGACTGGAATGAGGAATGGAAAGTGGAATGGAATAGAATGGAACCTGGAATGGAATGGAAGGGAACGTGGAATGGAAACGAATGGAATGTGGAATGGAATGGAATGTGGAAGGGAACAGAATGGAATGTGGAATTGAATGGAATGCAATGTGGAATTGAATGGAATGGAGTGGAATGTTGAATGGAATGGAATGGAATGTGGAATTGAATAAAATGGATCGTAGAATGGAATGTGGAATGGAATGGACTGAAATGTGGAATGAAAGGGAATGGAATGTGGAAAGGAATGTGGAATTGAAAGGAATAGAATGGAAAGGAATGAGGAATGGAATGGAACGGAATATGGAATTGAATGGAATGGAATGGAAAGTGGAATGGAATGTGGAATGGAATGTGGAAATGAATTGAATGGAATGTGGAATGGAATGGAATGGAATGTGGAATTGAATGTGTAATGGAACGTGGAATGCAAAAGAAAGCAATGTAAAATGGAACGTGGAATGGAAGGTGGAATGGATTGGAATGGAATGTGGAATGGTACGGAATGGAATGTGTAATTGAACGTGGAATGGAATGCGGAATGCAAAGGAAAGGAAAGTAGAATGTAACGCGGAATGGAATCGAATGGAACGGGGAATGGAACCTGGAATGTAATGCAATGGAACGTTGAATGGTATGTGGAATGGAATCTGGAATGGAATGTGGAAGGGAATGGAATGGAATTGAAAGTGGAATGGAATGCTGTGGAAAGGAAGGGAATGGAATTGAATGTGGAATGAAATGGAACAGAATGTGGAATGGAATGTGGAATGGAAAGGGATGGAAAGTGGAATGGAATCACGAATGGAATGAAATGGAATGGAATGTGGAATGGAATGGAATGGAGTGGAAGGGAATGTTGAAAGAATGGAATGGAATGTGGAATGTAATGCAATGGAAAGTGGAATAGAAAGGAATGTGGAAAGGAATGTGGAATGGAATTGAATGGAATGTTGATTGGAATGTTTAATTGAATGTGATGCAATGTGGAATGGAACTTGGAATGGAATGGAAAGGAATGGAATATGGAATGGAATGGAAACTAATGGAATGTGGAACAGAATGGAATGGAATGTGGAATGGAAGGTAGAAGGTAGTGTAATGGAATGTGGAATGGAATGGAATGAGAAATGGAATGCAATGGAATGTGGAATGTGAAATGTAATGTGGAATGTAATGTGAAATGGTATGTGCAATGGAATGTGGAATGAAATGTGATATGGAATGTGGAATTGAATTTGAAATGGAATGTGGAATGGAAAGTGGAATGGAATGTGGAATGGAATGGAATGGAATGTGGAACGTGGAATGGAATGGAATGGAAAGTGGAATGGAATGTGGAACGGAATGGAATGGAATGTGGAATGGAATGGAACGGAATGGAATGGAATGAGGAATGGAACGGAATGCATTATGGAATGGAATGTGGAATGGAATGGAATGGAGAATGGGATGGAACGTGGAATGGAACGAGTAATTGATCCTGCAATGGAACATGGAATGGAACGTGGAATGGAATGAGTAATAGAATGGAATGTGTAATGGAAGGGAATGAAATGCTGAATGGAATGTGTAATTGAATGTGTAAAGGAATGTGGAATGGAATGAGGAATGGAATGGACCGGAATGTGGTATGGAATCGAATGTAACATGGAATGGAATGGAATGGAGTTGAGTGTGGAATGGAATGGAAAGGAATGTGGAATTGAATGGAATGGAATGCGGAATGGAATGGAATGGAATGCAGAATTGAATTGATTTGGATGCGGAATGGAATGGAATGGAAAGTGTAATGGGATGGAATTCAATAGAATGTGGACTGGAATGGAATTGAATGGAACGGAATGTGGAATAGAATGGAACGGAATGGAATGTGGAATGGAATGGGGAATGGAATGGAATGCATTGTGGAAAGCAATGTAATGGAATGTGGAATGTAAAGGAATGGAATAGAATGTGGATTGGAATGAAATGTAGTGGAACAGAATGTGGATTGGAAAGTAATGGAATGTGTAATGGAATGTGGAATGGAATGGAATGGAATGTGGAATGGAATGGAATGGAATGGAATGTGGAATGCAATAGAATGGAATGGATTGGAATGTGGAATGGAATGTGGAATGAAATGGCATGGAAAGTGGAATGGAATAGAATGGATTGTGGAATGGGATGTTGAATGCAATGGAATGGAATGTGGAATGGATTGTGGAATGGAATGTGGAATTAAATGGGGAATGGAATGGAATGGATTGTGGAATGGAAGGGAATGGAATGCAGAATACAATGGAATACAATAGAATGCGGATTGGAATGAAACGGAATGGAACAGAATTCGGACTGGAAATTAATGGAATGTTAAATGGAATGTGGAATGGAATGGAATGGAATGTGGAATGGAAGGGAATAGAATGACGAATGCAATAGAATGAAATAGAATGGAATGTGGAATGGGATGTTGAATGCAATGGAATGCAATTTGGAATGGATTGTGGAATGGAATGTGGAATGGATTGTGGAACAGAGAGGTAACGAATGTGGAATGGAATGGAATGAAATGTGTAATGGGATGTGGAATGGAATGGAATGTAATGTGGTGTGGAATTTGGAACAAAATGGAATGGAATAGAATCTGGAATGGAATTTGGATAGGAATGGAATGGAATGTGGAATGGAAAGAAATAGAATGTAGAATTAAATGTGGAATTGAACATGGAATGCAAAGGAATGGAATGTAGAATGAAACGTGGAATGGAACGGAATGGAACGGGGAATGGAACGTGGAATGTAATGGAATGGAAGGTTGAATGGAATGTGGAATGGAACTTTGAATAGAATGTGGAATGGATTGGAAAGGAAAGAGGAATAGAATGTGGAATGGAATGTGGAATGGAATGTGGAATGCAATGGAATGGAATGTGGAATGGAACAGAATGGAATGTGAAATTGAATGTGTAATGGAACATGGAATGCAAAGGAAAGCAATGTAGAATGGAACGTGGAATGGAATTTGGAATGGATTGGAATGGAATGTCGAATGGAAGGGAACGGAATGTGGAATTGAATGTGGAATGGAATGTGGAATGCAAAGGAAAGGAATGTAGAATGTAACGTGGAATGGAAAAGAGTGGAAAGGGGAATGGAAGGTGGAATGGAATGGAATGGAATGTGGAACAGAATGGAATGGAATGTGAAATGGAATGGAATGTGGAATGGCATGTGGAAAGGAAAGTGGAATGGTAAAGAATGGAATGTGGAATTCAATGTGGAATGGAATGCACAATGGAATGTGGAATGCAATTTGAAAGGAAATGTGGAATGGAATGGAATGGCATGTGAAATGGAATGGGATGGACCTTGGAGTGGAATGGAACAGAATGTGTAATGGAAC